>NC_091977.1:309793357-310090857 GCF_044704955.1 Pristiophorus japonicus
AACTGTGAATCTTAGGCTACATTTCCATTTACAATCGACAGGCTTTTCGAACCCAATCTTAGCCATCAGCTGACCATGACTTCTGAATTTATCGCAAGTTCTCTCCTACTCTTTTCAAAGTTGATGTTGTCCAACACAATGAACTTTCTCTTGGGTTTCTCAATTAATACAAAAGTTTAAGACAAACACAAAACAATTTTGGATTCATATTTTAAAGACTAATATGATATTGATATTTGTTCTAGATGATATATTATTTGGTATGTCCTCGTCTCATCATCATCATCACACATGACATTAGCACATAACAGTGTCAGATTGTCAGTAACATTCTTTGGCCCTGTTCCACTGATCAGGGCAGGAGCAATTTATTTGAATTCCTTCAGCGGATGCCCATGCTCATCTGGGCACATCTTGAGTGTCCACTAGAGAGGCAGTGGTGGGAAATGTGGCAGAAGTGCAGGGAAACAAGCTGGGCTGATCCAAATACTGACTACCAATGATTTCCAGGCCATGACCCTCACCTGGATCTCCTGATGGCTCCACTTCCATCCATTCAGTGACCTGTATGCTGGATTGTTCATAGCATCCAGATTACCTCGTTGAAGAAAGGCCGTAGCCAAGGGGATTCTTGGCATGAGAACTCCCGTCCATTGACTACACCTCCTCTGAGGTCGGGGCTGTGCTTGGGATGGATGGACATTCCACCTGCTCAAGGCCCCTGCTCAAATTGGCTGCCGCTATGGTTCTGAGCGGAGACTGTTCCAAGCGTTACTAGATCCTGTCAAAAGTCCCATCTCTGTCCTACCTCATTCCCAACTTCTGCTTCAGATCTGAGGATCTTCAGGCTCATTGAGTTTTTTGTTGTCAGATGAAGCAGCTTGTGGAAATCTCAACTTTAGTAACTTACTGTATTGCCTATTTATGTGAATTGGTCAAAACAATCCAGTTTATTAATTTCTGGAAACTCTTGAGCCCCTGCAACATTTCTGGCATGTGGCACAGCGACTGAGTGACCACATAGTCTGTCAATCTGCTTGCTTCAATGTTATTATTTTGCTTGAACTTTTGCTTGAATTTGCAGGACTTGCTTCTGTACCAGAAACAAGACCAGTACCATGGCTACAAACAGCTTAAAGTGAACGGCAGCAGATCAGTTAACTACTTGTGGAGTTTTCAAATTTGACATTTCCTGTAACTCACACAGCACATACATTTTAACCAGTTCAAAATGACAATCTAGTTCAAATTCTTAACTCTATTATTGTAAATATTACAGTTATACTCCCCTCCTCGCCCCCCACCCCCCCAGCCCACTCCATTCAAATTCTCTACACCCCATCTGATACATGCTGGGGCACAGTTCCATGGATACCAGCAACCTTCTGGTACCTCACCCAAGTGACCACTCTTCATCATACATTCATAGAGTCATAGAGATTTACAGCACAGAAGGAGGCCATTTGGCCCATTGTGTCTGTGCCAGCCAACAAAGAGCTATCCAGCCTAATCCCACATTCCAGCTCTTGGTCCGTAGCCTTGTAGGTTATGGCACTTGAAGTGTATATCCAAGTACTTTTTAAAGGCTAGGAGGGTTTCTGCCTCTATCACTCTTTCAGGCAGTGAGTTCCAGAACCCCACCACCCTCTTGGTGAAAAAAATTCTCCTCAAATTCCCTCTAAACCTCCTACCAATTACTTTAAATCCATGCCCTCTGGTTACTGACTCCTCTGCTCAGGGAAACAGGTCCTTCCTATCCACTCTATCTAGGCCCCTCATAATTTTATACACCTCAATAAGGTCTCCACTCAGCCTCCTCCATTCCAAAGAAAACAAACCCAGCCTATACAATCTTTCCTCATAGCCAAAATTCTCCAGTCCAGGCAACATCCTCGTAAGTCTGCAACATCCTCCTAAAACTCATTTGTAAATCTAGACACTGGATGGCAATCAGGAATATTGAACCCTAGTCCAGAGCGCTAAGGATGTTTGTCAGGTTTTCTCAGATGAAATCAGATAGCTCAGCTCAAACAGAGGAGTGCAGCTGAAATCTTCCTGGACTGAATGACTCATTCACTTCTGTACTCAGCAGTAAATTACTGTGGGAGCTTGATATCGGACACTAACACTGCCACGAATTTGAATATCCACCACATGAAACTAAAATCACATAACATTTAATAGAAATGATAGGTAGAGAACAATACAAAAGCCAAATACTGCCGATGCTGGAAATCTGCAAAATAAACAGAAAATGCTGGAAACACTTAGCAGGTCAGGCAGCACCTGTGGAGAGAGAGAAACAGAGTTAACGTTTCTGGTCTTGACTCTTCATTTATTTCTCGTTAGCATTGAAGGTTTTTATTTTCCTTACTGCTCAACATTGCCGTGTCCAGTTCCTTGGCAGACTATTTTAATGCTGTTGTTAACCTGTTGGTGAAACACTGCATTAAATAATACACAAGGAATTGTAATGTATGCACCAGATAGTATGCTCACAGGTTTGTAGAGCTGTTGAGTTGGGAGTGGCTTAGCCAATCACGCGATGCTCACAAGACTCAATAAAGCCCTAGTCAGTTGGGTTCGGAGGATCCACGATGAGGCAGGTGGCTATGAGCCTGGTGAATGTGAGCCTGGTGGATGAACTGGTAATGTGTAATGTGATTGTTAAACCTTTTGCTAATGAACCAACTAGTTCTTAATAGCAATGTGTTGCTATGAATTCTTAAGCAAAGAATCCATGAAGCAAATACATTACAGGAATCTTTATCTGAATGTGTTAAGCAAGAAATCACTGGAGGAAATAAAATCACCACAAAGCTTTGACTGAATAAAGGTCCTAATGTGAGTTTTTTTTTGGTGTGTGTCTGTCAAGGCTACAGTTAACCATGAGTTTTACATGGACTATATAAAACTGAATAAAATGTTTGCAGCAATACATTGATACTGAATTGTGATCCCACTCTCCCCTAATGATGAGGGATAAAAGAAAATGTAAACTGTCACCCAGCCCGTGACATGCTGTGCGCTTGTCATTTTCCACCAGCTTATTGCAGCAGCAAATCCACAAATCCCAGCCACTCTAATGAGGTCCTTATCTTCCTACAACTTCCTAGGGTTTGTTGCACTCCTGCGTGTACCTTCCCTGTTGAATGCCAGCAACTCTAAATTACCTTCTATTAATATGAATGCATTGCTGTCATGGATGTCAGGTTGCGGGGGTGATTTGCCCTCTGAAGGTAGTTACGACATCATCTTTCTCCAGCTGATGTAGTGGATAGCAGAGTAATTAGAGCAATTACTCATCACTGTCTGTCACAGCAGATCAGATCTGCCCCCTGACTGCTGTGTTGACCCAGACCTGCATACAGAGTAGATTATTTGAAGTAATCTTCAACTTTCACTAGCAAGCGCACATGTAACGGCTCCTGATAATCGTAGGCTTGCTTGCTGCCTCTTCACTGAGCCAGTTGCCTTTTCGCTGTTTGTCCTTTACACCACTATTGAAAATACATTTTTTAGAAAATAAGATTTTCTTTTCTGACATGATTAATCAGGTCTTTCTGATACATTGAAGCAAGGAATTCCAATCATGGTAAATTCTGCAATCAAGCGAAATGTTGGATTTAAAAATGAATAAATATTTAAACATCGCATTACTATAATTGTGAATTGGCCCCATTCCCGCTGTTTCCATCCCCCCCTCAATTGCACCTGAAACACTGCTGGGAAGGTAGGTTACCTACAATACTTGTTCAGTAGTGCTAAATATCCTAATATATAGGGCTAGAATTTCTCTAAAACCCGTCATCGCCGGATTACCGCCCCCAAAAAATCGCTAAGGTTCTTCAATAAAAAATTGCATTAAAAAGGAAAATAATACCGCCCGGCGAGAAAATGGATCTTACATGTAGATTCTTGCCGGTTAATCGCGATCCTGGGCAAATTGGGCAGTTCTTAACCAAAATGACCCGTAATCACTCAAATTTAGACCGAGTCTGCGGTTGGGCCGAGGGAGGGGGAAAACACAAAAAATATTTTCTCCAAGAAACAAAAAATAAAAAAATCAGAAAACATTTTCAAGACCCTTTTTAACTTAATCGCTGTAAAAGAATTTTAAAAGAATTATAACAAACCTTTTAACTTACCTTTCTTTGCAGGGCTAATTACGTACCACCCAGCTTTGGCTGCTTTTCGTGGGTGTTTTTTTCGATCTTACCTACGGGTCATCGCTGAGCCCAAACTTGGATGGTAGCGGTTTTTTCGGCGGTGCAGGTTGGCGGTCCACTCCCCAGTGATATTTTAAAAACTCTTTAAAAAATGAAGTGGAAATTTTTGCTGGGTGGTTTTCCGTCGAAAACGAGCAGTATTGCCGGGAAAACCGCCGAAAATGAAGTGGAAATTCTAGCCCTAAGTATCAATAAACTAATTTGAAGGGGAAATTTCATTGCTTTGTGTCAGCTGTGGCTCAGTGGGTAGCTCTCTCGCCTCCAAGTCAGACGATTGTTGGTTCAAGTCCCACTCCAGGGATTTGAGCTCCAAAAAAGTCTAGGCTGACACTCCCAGTGCAGAGGGAGTACTGCATTGTTGGAGTTGCAATTTTTTGGATGAGACGTTAAATCGAGACCCTGTCTGCTCTCTCACATGGACGTAAAATATCCCATGGCTCTATTTTGAAGAAGAGCAGAGGAGTTATCCCCGGTGTCCTGGCCAATATTTATCCCTCAATCAATTTAACAAAAAAACAGATTATCTTGTCATTATCACATTGCTGTATATGGGAGCTTGCTTGTGTGCAAATTGGCTGCCGCATTTTGTACATTACAACAGTGACTACACTCCAAAAGTACTTAATTGGCTGTAAAGCGCTTTGAAATGTCTGGTGGTCATGAAAGGCACTATATAAATCCAAGTGTTTCTTTTTCTTTTGCATTGGGAACATTCTTGGACAGATACAGGTCCTGGACCAGTCTGCTCTGAAACCTTTGTTTGTAGGGCTGTTATGAGCTCAGAGTGGAGAAGATGCTGGATATGTTTGAGTAAAGACTTTTATAAGATAGTTGCTGCATTTTTACCATAGAAACATAGAAACATAGAAACATAGAAAATAGGTGCAGGAGTAGGCCATTCGGCCCTTCTAGCCTGCACCGCCATTCAATGAGTTCATGGCTGAACATGCAACTTCAGTACCCCATTCCTGCTTTCTCGCCATACCCCTTGATTCCCCTAGTAGTAAGGACTTCATCTAACTCCTTTTTGAATATATTTAGTGAATTGGCCTCAACAACTTTCTGTGGTAGAGAATTCCACAGGTTCACCACTCTCTGGGTGAAGAAGTTTCTCCTCATCTCGGTCCTAAATGGCTTACCCCTTATCCTTAGACTGTGTCCCCTGGTTCTGGACTTCCCCAACATTGGGAACATTCTTCCTGCATCTAACCTGTCTAAACCCATCAGAATTTTAAACGTTTCTATGAGGTCCCCTCTCATTCTTCGGAACTCCAGTGAATACAAGCCCAGTTGATCCAGTCTTTCTTGATAGGTCAGTCCCGCCATCCCGGGAATCAGTCTGGTGAACCTTCGCTGCACTCCCTCAATAGCAAGAATGTCCTTCCTCAGGTTAGGAGACCAAAACTGTACACAATACTCCAGGTGTGGCCTCACCAAGGCCCTGTACAACTGTAGCAACACTTCCCTGCCCCTGTACTCAAATCCCCTCGCTATGAAGGCCAACATGCCATTTGCTTTCTTAACCGCCTGCTGTACCTGCATGCCAACCTTCAATGACTGATGTACCATGACACCCAGGTCTCGTTGCACCTCCCCTTTTCCTAACCATATTTGTTTCAAAAAGTATAATAACACCAAGATGAAAAGAACATAGGAACATAAGAACGGGAGTAGTCCATTCAGCCCTTCGAACCTGTTCCGCCATTCAATGAGATCATGTGATTTGATCTGTGACCTAACTCCATGGGGCCAAGTTTCGGCCTGAGTTGCTCCTGATTTTTTGGAGCAACTGGTTTAGAATGGAGTATCTTAGAAATTTGAATTCTCGGCATTTAGTTTGCTCCAGTTCTAGTCAGTTAGAACAGTTTCACTTTGGAACAGAATTTTTTTTTCAAAAGGGGGCATGTCTGGCCACTTACGCCTGTTTTCAAAGTTTAGGCAGTGAAAACTTACTCCAAACTAACTTAGAATGGAGTAAGTGAAGATTTTGGTACGTTCGAAAAAACCTTGTCTACACTTTAGAAAATCAGGCGTAGGTTACAAATTAGGCGTAGGGAATGGGGGGGGGGTGGTTTAAAGGGAAGTTTACAAACATTAAACACTTCAGATTTACAAATAAAGAGCCATCATCAATAATAAATGATAAATACATCAATAAATCAACCAATAAATTAATCAAAAAAAATTAATAAGAAATCATTTTTTTTTTAAATCAATAAATAAAACATTTTCTACTTACCGACTGCAGTACCGGGAGTCCTCCAACAGCGTGCTGGGACGGCCCCCCCCAGTGTGTCTCTGTCAGTGTCTCTATCTCTCTGTCTGTCTGTCTGTGTGTGTCTCTCACTCTCTGTCTGTCAGTGTCTGTGTTTCTGACCGAGGGGAGGGGGAGAAGGGGGGTGGAAGGGTGAGAACGGGGGTGGGAGGGGAGAAGGGGGAGGGGGAGAAAGGGGATGGGAGGGGGAGAAGGGGGGTTGGGGGGGAGGAGGAGGGGGGTAGTGGGGGAGAAGGGGGGGTAGGGAGGAGGAGGGGGGGTGGGGGGGGAGGTGGAGGAGGAGGGGGGTGGGGGGGTGGGAAGAGAAGGGAGGGGAGGAGAAGGGGAGGAGAAGGGGAGGAGAAGGGGAGGAGAGGAGGAGAAGGGGGGGAGAGGAGGAGAAGGGGGGGAGAGGAGGAGGGGGGAACAGGAGGGGGAGGGGGAGGGGGGGAGAGGAGGGGGAGGGGGAGAGGGGGAGAAGGGGGAGAGGGGAAAAGGGAGAGAGGATGGAGGGAGGGAGGGAGGGAAGGAAGTGAGAGAAGGGAGAGAAGGAGGCTGAACGGCCGGGACCAAGACTTCGGGCTGGATTTACAGGTAGGTGGCGTCGGGTCTCCGGGGGGGGCGGAGGTCGCGGAGGTCGGGTCGGATCGGGAGGGGGAGCGGAGGTCGGGTTGCCGGGGGGTTTGGGGGGTGAGAGAGCGGGGGTCGAGTCGAGTTGGGTCCGGTCGGGTGGGAGGAGCCTTATCCACACAGCCCCGGTGAGGCCATTCGTCCAGGGCTAGGGGCTGCGTGCTTCGGGCCCCTCCCACAGTTTTGGGCGCCTGGAGCTACTGCACATGCGCACCCACTGTAGCGCGCATGTGCAGAGGTCCCGGCACTGTTTTCAGCGCAGGGACCTGGCTCCGCCCCCCACAGCTCGTGCTGCGCTGCGTCCAGCTCCAGAGGACCAGCAGGGAGCCAGAGAATAGGTAAGTTTTTTTTAGGCGCACTTTGTGGCGCGAAAAACAGGCGTCCAGGTCCGGGCTGCGCCGTTTTAGGTGTGGCCCCAAACTTGGGCCCCATATATCTGCCTTTGCCCCTTATCCCTTAATATCTTTGGCTAACAAAATGCTATCGATCTCAGATTTAAAATCAACAATTGATCTAGCATCAATTGCCATATATGGAAGAAAGTTACGAACTTCTATCACCCTTTGTGTGTAGAAATGTTCCTAATTTCACTCCTGAAAGGTCTGGTTCTAATATTTAGACTAAGCCCCCTTGTCCTAGAATCGCCAACCAGCAGAAATAGTTTATCTCCATCTACCCTATCTGTTCCCCTTAATATCTTGAAAACTGCGATTAGATCACCCCTTAACCTTCTAAATTCTAGGGAATACATCCCTAATTTGTGTAATCTTATCTCGCAACTTAACCCTTGAAGTCCGGGTATCATTCTGGTAAACCTACGCTGCTCACCCTCCAAGGCCAATATATCCTTCCTAAGGTGTGGTGCCCCTAGATTTTGATAGCTGACGTGATTTTTGAAACAATGGTGTTATGCTGTTCAACCAGGCCCTTGAACTATCTCTTCAGTAAAGGCATGCTAAATAACCTTGCAAGACATTATGATGATTCCTTTAAAGGTTCATGTTTTATTCAGCTCTAAAATCAATCAAATATACAAGTTACATTGTAATACTTTGCTAAGTCCTCAAAATAAGTTTAAATTAGTTCATGTTAAAATGAACTTTCTGGCATATTTTACATGACAATTAAGGATTGAGAGCTGATTAATGCATTCATTTTAATGGGCAGAAGTTCTTGGGGGAGGGGGATGGGGCATGAGCCCAAATCCTTTAAATGTGCTTTTGGCATGCAGAGTGCCAAAGATGAAAATTTACGTCATTGCCTGCAGTCTTGGCAGTCTTCCCATCAATAGGACATTAGTGCATTGGCGAGGATGCAGAGAAGATTGCTTCCTGAGGTAGCAAGTATATCCTGTGCCTAATTAATTTGGTTTAGTAGGCCACACATAATGCTCTATTTGCTTTGCTCATTTGTAACCTACCAGAAAGGTCTTATGCTCTACTTTGTGTTATGTCATGCATAAAGAATCTGACCAGATACTGTGAGCTCAAAGTAATGTGTGACCATAGTCCTTTATTCAGGTCTCCAGAGTGCCTCTCCAGCCTGTGAGGCCTCCTTATGTACAGGTGCTCCCAAGGGATTGTGGGATCCCTTGGGACTCCAGGGGATGAGCCCTCTGGTGGTTAAACAAGGCATTTATAGGTTTACATATATAACAACACTCCCCGCCGGAGTCAATATTGTAACTATTTACAATGTGAGTTGATCTGGGGCCTTCCTTTCCTTGGTTGCTGAGTCATTTGTTGGGCCCTCGCTGGGCTGTTGCGTAGCTGCCTTTGCCGGGTTGCTGGCTGTGGTGAGTCCTGCTGAGCTGTTGCAGGTGATGGCTTCTGTTTGTGGTCAACCGCTGGGTCGGTTGCCACTTGTGTGTGTGTGATGGAGGATCGAAAAAGTTTGAGTCTATTGTGAGTTGTTCTGGATAGTCCATGAATCTGAGTTTGGTTTGGTCCAAGTGTTTCCTGCAGGTGAGTCCATTTGAAAGTTTGACCTGAAACACCCTACTCCCCTCTTTGGCCATTACAGTGCCGGGAAGCCACTTGGGACCTTGTCCATAGTTTAACACAAATATAGGATCATTTATCTCAATTTTGCGTGACACATTTGTGCGATCATATGGATTCTGTTGAAGCCGCCTGCTCGCTACCCATTCATGTAATCAGGGTGGACTAACGAGAGCCTTGTCTTAAGTGCCCTTTTCATGAGCAGTTATGCGGGGGGAACCCCAGTGAGCGAGTGGGGTCTTGTGTGGTAACTAAGTAGGACTCGGAATAGGTGAGTCTGCAGTGAGTCTTCAGTTACCCTCTTCAAGCTCTGCTTGATTGTTGACACTGCTCGCTCTGCCTGACCATTGGGCGCTGGTTTAAACGGGGCAGAAGTGCCATGTTTGATCCCATTGCGGGTCATGAATTCTTTGAACTCGGCACTGGTGAAGCACGGCCCATTGTCACTCAGAAGGACATCGGGCAGTCCGTGCGTGACAAACATGGCCCGCAGGCTTTTAGTGGTGGCAGCGGACGTGCTTGCCGACATTATCTCACATTCAATCCATTTGCATTACGCACCTACAACCACGAGGAACATTTTTCACAAGAATGGGCATGCATAGTCGACATGGACCCTGGACCACGGTTTGGAGGGCCAGGACCATAAACTTAGTGGTGCCTCCCTGGGTGCATGGCTTAACTGTGAACATGTGTTACATTTGTGCTCGCAGAACTCTAAGTCTGCATCGATACTGGGCCACCACAAGTGGAATCTGGCTATCGCTTTCTTCATTACAATGCCTGGGTGGGTACTGTGGAGGTTACTAATGAAAGTGTCCCTGCCCTTTTTTGGCACCACTACACAATTACTCCACAGGAGGCAGTATGCCTGTATGGACATTTCATCTCTGCGCCGCTGGTACGGCTTTATTTCTTCCTGCATCTCCAACGGGACACTAGACCAACTCCCATGGAGCACACAGTTTTTTTACTAAGGACGGTAAGGGGTCCTGGCTCGTCCAGGTTCTAATCTGTCGGGTGGTAACAGGTAACATAGAAATATAGAAACATAGAAAATAGGTGCAGGAGTAGGCCATTTGGCGCTTCGAGACTGCACCACCATCCAATAAGATCATGGCTGATCATCATCTCAGTAACTCTTTCCTGCTTTCTCTCCATACCCCTTGATCCCTTTAGCCATAAGGGCCATATCTAACTCCCTCTTGACTATATCCAATGAACTGGCATCAACAACTCTCTGCGGTAGAGAATTCCACAGGTTAACAACTCTCTAAGTGAAGAAGGTTCTCCTCATCTCAGTCCTAAATGGCTTACCCCTTATCCTTAGACTGTGTCCCCTGGTTCTGGACTTTCCCAACATCGGGAACATTCTTTCTGCATCTAACCTGTCCAGGCCCTTCAGAATTTTATATGTTTCTATGATATCCCCTCTCATCCTTCTAAACTCCAGTGAATACCTGCCCAGTCGATCCAGTCTCTCCTCATATGTCAGTCCTGCCATCCCGGGAATCAGTCTGGTGAACCTTCGCTGCACTCCCTCAATAGCATGAACGTCCTTCCTCAAATTAGGAAACCAAAACTGAATACAATATTCCAGGTGAGGCCTCACCAAGGCCCTGTACAATGGCAGTAAGACATCCCTGCTCTTATACTCAAATCCCCGAGCTATGAAGGCCAACATGCCATTTGTTTTCTTCACTGCCTGCTGCACCTGCATGCCAACCTTCAATGACTGATGTACCATGACACCCAGGTCTTGTTGCACCTCCCCTTTTCCTAATCTGCTGCCATTGAGATAATATTCTGCCTTTACGTTTTTGCCACCAAAGTGGATAACCTCACATTTATCCATATTATACTGCATCTGCCATGCATTTGCCCACTCACCAAACCTGTCCAAGTCACCCTGCAGCCTCTTAGCATCCTCTTAACAGCTCACACCGCCACCCAGCTTAGTGTCATCTGAAAACTTGGAGATATTACACACAATTCCTTCATCTAAATCATTGATGTGTATTGTAAATAGCTGGGGTCCCAGCACTGAGCCCTGCGGCACCCCACTAGTCACTGCCTGCCATTCTGAAAAGGACCCATTTATCCTGACTCTCTGCTTCCTGTCTGCCAACGAGTTCTCTATCCACGTCAATACATTACCCCCAATACCATGTGCTTTAATTTTGCACAACAATCTCTTGTGTAGGACCTTGTCAAAAGCCTTTTGAAAGTCCAAATACACCACATCCACTGGTTCTCCCTTGTCCACTCGACTAGTTACATCCTCAAAAAATTCTAGAAGATTTGTCAAGCATGATTTCCCTTTCATAAATTCATGCTGACTTGGACTGATCCTGTCACTGCTTTCCAAATGCACTGCTATTACATCTTTAATAATTGATTCCAACATTTTCCCCACTATGATGTCAGGCTAATCGGTCTATAATTCCCCGTTTTCTCTCTCCCTCCTTTTTTAAAAGGTGGTGTTACATTAGCTACCTTCCAGTCAATAGGAACTGATCCAGAGTCGATAGACTGTTGGAAAATGATCACCAATGCATCCACTATTTCTAGGGCCACTTCCTTAAGTACTCTGGGATGCGAACTATCTGGCCTTGGGGATTTATTGGCCTTCAATCCCATCAATTTCCCTATCACAATTTCCTGACTAATGAGGATTTCCTTCAGTTCCTCCTTCTCACTAGACCCTCGGTCCCCTAGTATTTCCGGAAGATTGTTTGTGTCTTCCTTTGTGAAGACAGAACGAAAGTATTTGTTCAATTGGTTTGCCATTTCTTTGTTCCCCATTATAAATTCACCTGATTCTGACTGCAAGGGACCTATCTTTATCTTTACTAATCTTTTTCTCTTCACATATCTATAGACGCTTTTGCAGTCAGTTTTTATGGTCCCAGAAAGCTTCCTCTCATACTCTATTTCCCCCTTACTAATTAAACCCTTTGTCCTCCTCTGCTGAATTCTAAATTTCTCCCAGTCCTCAGGTTTGCTTCTTTTTCTGGCCAATTTATATGCCTCTTCCTTGGATTGAACACTATCCTTAATTTTCCTTGTTAGCCCGTTTTATTTTTACTCCAGACAGGAATGTACAATTGTTGAAGTTCATCCATGTGATCTTTAAATGTTTGCCATTGCCTATCCACTGTCAATCCTTTAAGTATCGTTCGCCAGTCTATCTAGCCAATTCACGTCTCATACCACCGAAGTTACCTTTCCCTAAGTTCAGGACCATAGTCCCTGAATTAACTCTGTCACTCTCCATCTTAATAAAGAATTCTACCATATTATGGTCACTCTTCCCCAAGGGGCCTCGCACAACAAGAGTCCTTTCTCATTACACATCACCCAGTCTAGGATGGCTAGCCATCTAGTTGGTTCCTCGACATATTGGTCTAGAAAACCATCCCTAATACACTCCAGGAAATCCTCCTCCACCGTATTGCGACCAGTTTGGT
Source organism: Pristiophorus japonicus (assembly GCF_044704955.1). NCBI lineage: Eukaryota > Metazoa > Chordata > Chondrichthyes > Pristiophoridae > Pristiophorus > Pristiophorus japonicus. Next base: position 309,805,941 of record NC_091977.1, read on the forward strand.
TAGCCCAATGTATATGTAGATTGCATGCATCCCTAATTTCTTGTTTGATGCTGTCCCCAACCTCACTACTACTGTTTGATGGTCTGTATACAACTCCCACTAACGTTTTCTGCCCTTTGGTATTCCGCAACTCTACCCATACCGATTCCACATCATCCAAGCTAATGTCCTTCCTTATTATTGTGTTAATTTCATCTTTAACCATCAACACTACCGCACCTCCTTTTCCTTTCTGTATATCCTTCCTGAATGTTGAATACCCCTTGCTCACCCTCGAATGCTTCCATTACCATAACTATACCTGCATCTGTGCCATCTCCACCCCTGTGGTGGGCAATGGCAGCCTACTGAGAGCATCGGCACAGTTTTCTGCGCCTGGCCTGTGGCGGATGGTGTAGTTGTATGCGGACAACGTGACCGCCCATCTCTGGATGCGGGCCGATGCATTCGTATTTATCCTCTTACTTTCAGAAAAGAGGGATATAAGTGGCTTATGGTCAGTTTCCAATTCAAAATTGTGCCCAAACAGATATTGATGCATTTTCTTTACCTCATAAACACACGCTAACGCTTCTTTTTCAATCATTCTGTAGGTCCTCTTGGCCCTAGACAGACTTCTGGATGCATAAGCAACCAGTTGCAATTTCCCAAATTCATTAGCTTGTTGCAATACACAACCGACACCGTATGACGACACATCACATGCTAGTATCAAATGCTTAGATGGAGCATACAACACAAGCAATTTGTTTGAGCATAACAATTTTCTAGTTTTCTCAAAGGCATTTTCTTGGCTTTTACCCCATACCCATTCATCTCCTTTACGCAGCAAAGAGTGCAGTGGTTCTAACAATGTGCTAAGACCCGGTAAGAAGTTACCAAAGTAGTTCAGGAGTCCTAAAAATGACCGTAGCTCCGTCACGTTCTGTGGTCTCGGTGCGTTTTTGATTGCCTCCGTCTTCGAATCGGTGGGCCTCATGCCACCCGCTGCGATTCTTCTCCCCAGGAACTCCACTTCAGGTGCCAGGAAAATGCACTTCGAGCATTTTAACCTGAGCCCCACACGATTAAGTCGATTAAGAACCTCCTCCAGGTTCTGCAGGTGCTCGACGGTGTCCCGAACTGTATCCAAGATGTCATCCTGGAAGACCACGGTGCGCGGGACTGACTTCAGTAAGCTTTCCATGTTCCTCTGGAATATCGCCGCGGCTGATCAAATCCCAAACGGGCATCTGTTGTAAATGAAGAGACCTTTGTGCGTGTTGATGCAGGTGAGGCCCTTCGATGATTCCTCCAGCTCCTGTGTCATGTAGGCCAAGGTCAAGTCCAGCTTCGTGAACGTTTTTCCTCGCGCCAGCGTCACAAATAGGTCGTTTGCCTTTGGTATTTGGTAGCGGGTATTGATCCTGCAGGGAGAAACGATTGATAGTTACTTTGTAATTATCACAGATTCTGATGGTGCGGTCTTCCTTGAGGACTGGAACAATCGGACTGGCCCACTCGTTGAATTCGATCGGCGAAATTATGCCTTCTTGTTGCAGCCGGTCCAGCTCGATCTCCACCCTCTCTCTCATCATGTACGGTACCGCTCTTGTCTTGTGATGGATGGGTCGCATCCCCGGAATCAAATGGATCTGCACTTTTTCTCCTTGGGATTTCCCGATACCCGGTTCGAACAGCAAGGGGAACTTGTTTAAGACCTGGCCACATGAAGTGTCGTCGACGGATGAGATTGCTCGGATGTCGGCCCAGTTCCAGTGTATCTTTCCCAGCCAGCTCCTGCCGAACAGCGTGTGGTCATCGCCCGGTATCACCCAGAGTGATAATTTGTGCACCGCTCCATCGTAGGATCCTGTTACGGTAGCACTGCCGATAACAGGAATCAGTTCCTTTGTGTACGTTCTAGTTTAGTACAAATGGGAGTCAGGACTGGCCTTGAGGCCTTGCTCCACCAGAATTTATCGAAAGTCTTTTGGCTCATTATGGACTGGCTCGCGCACATATCCAGCTCCATTGATACCCGGAAACCATTTCATTCAACCTTCAGCATTATCGGGGGACACCTAGTTGTAAATGTTTGCACCCCATATACCTCTGCCTCCTCAGTCTGAGGCTCTGGTTCATAGTGATCCCCCGTGGATCTGTCCTCCTCTGCAACATGGTGGTTTGCAGGATTAGCAGGATTTGCAGCTCGCCTGCACATACGTTGGAGGTGTCCCATTGTTCCACAGCCCTTGCAAACGTATCCTTTGAAGTGGCATAAATGGAAGTGATGATCACCTCACAGCACCAACAAGGTATTAATGGCCTTGCATTCACCACCCTTGATGGTGGACTCTGAGACATCTGCAGACGTGCAGCTGCAGGAATGTGAGGCCTGCCTTGTACGTTACGATTCGAAAACAACATTACTTTGTTCACAGTACTTGCAACAGCACTCGTGTGCTGAGAGATTTTCTTGGTATTGTCACTGGTGGCAATGAACGCCTGGGCTATCGCTATTGCTTTACTCAAGGTTGGGATCTCTACAGTCAAACGTTTGCGAAGTGTTACTTCATGGCCAATGCCAAGTACAAAGAAGTCCCTGAGCATGTGCTCCAAGTATCCTTCAAATTCGCAATGTCCTGCAAGACGTCTTAGCTCGGCGACGTAGCTCGCCACCTCCTGGCCTTCAGACCTCTTGTTTGTGTAGAACTGGTACCTCGCCATCAGAACACTTTCCTTCGGGTTTAGATGCTCCCGGATCAGTGTGCACAAATTATAATGTGACTTCTCTGTGGGTTTTGCTGGAGCAATCAGGTTTTTCATGAGGCCATACGTTGGTGCCCCGCAAACGGTAAGGAGGATCGCCCTTCATTTGGCAGTGTTTGCTTCTCCTTCCAGCTCGTTGGCCACGAAGTATTGGTCGGGTCGCTCCATGAAGGTTTCCCAATCATCTCCCTTTGAAAATTTCTCCAGGATGCCCACGGTTCTCTGCATTGTTGCGGTGGGGTTCATTATCTGTATCTCGTCGCCAGTTGTTATGTCTTGCATAACGAATCTGACCAGATACTGTGAGCTCAAAGTAACGTGTGCCCGTAGTCCTTTATTCAGGTCTCCAGAGTGCCTCTCCAGCCTGTGAGGCCTCCTTATGTACAGGTGCTCTCAAGGGATTGTGGGATCCCTTGGGACTCCAGGGGATGAGTCCTCTTGTGGTTAAACAAGGTATTTACAGGTTTACATACATAACACTTTGGATGCAGACTTCCCTGACTGCAGACTTTTCCTGACCTGGGCTGTCAAAAGCTTCAGCACCAACAGAAAAGTAAAGAGAGAATGGCTCTGTGAGGAAGCAAGCCCATTATCATTAAATTTGATAGGCCTATTCTTGGGTTATTTAATGGGACAGTGCATCTTGTCATGAACCTCCCCCCCCCCCCCGTTCTTCATAGCAGTTTGGCTTTTATCAATTCTTTTGTTGATGATATATTTGCAAATTTGTTTTCACTCACAAGAGAATTCCATTCATGACAGCCTTTCTTGAGCTCGTGTAGCTGGGAGGAGAGATTCAGATAAATTGAAATCAATCATCATCATAGGTAGTCCCTCGAAATCGAGGAATACTTGCTTCCACTCTAAAAGTGAGTTCTCAGGTGACTGAACAGTCCAATACGGGAATTACAGTCTCTGTCACAGGTGGGACAGACAGTCGTTGAAGGAAGGGTGGGTGGGGAGTCAGGTTTGTTGCATGCTCCTTCCGCTGTCTGTGCCTGTTTTCTGCATGCTCTTGGCATCGAGACTCGAAGTGCTCAGCGCCCTCCCGGATGCACCTCTTCCACCAAGGGCAGTCTTCGGCCAGGGACTCCCAGGTGTCTTTGGGGATGTTGCATTTTATCAGGGAGGCTTTGAGGGTGTCCTTGAAAAGATCCATGGCGCGGTCCTGGACAAATCAATGCTGATAAGCTAGATAAGTTATGAGGGAGAAAGGATGAGAGGGACATGTTGATAGGGTTAGATGAAGTAAACTGGGAAGAGGCTCGTGTAGAGCATAAACACCATAGAGCAGTGGGTCGAATTGCCTATTTCTGTGCTGTAAGATTCAATGTAATTCTATGTGTCATGGGCTGTTATGAGAGGGTAATGTCTTGAACTGGAAAGGGAAGCAAGTGAGAGAGAGAGTGATGGCTTTCGATTCAGTCTGGTTTTAGGACACCTTGAAATAATTGTTTTTCAGATTGAAGAAATTGGGACAAAAAGAACTAAATGTCATTTCAGAAAGGTCTTATGCTTTCCTTCAGATGCAAACTTCCCTGGGCTGCCAAAGGCTTCAGGACCAACAGAAAAATAAAGAGAGAATGGCTCTGTGAGGAAGCAGCCCATTATCATTAAATGTGAGGGAAAACAAGGCTTCCGAACAATCTGATGAAATTATGTCCCATAAACAAAATACTGCAGGCCAATCAAAACACATCCCATTAGAGAAGGAGGTTGAAGATCATATTCTGTGGAATTAAATAATTTCAAATGTATGGTTCTGGTATGTAATGGAGGAAACATAGCTTAAACTATATTGAGACATAGCCATTCTTTTTGTCTCTTCTCCTTTGCAATTTTCTCTCTGTCCTGATTCTCCTGAAAGCGTCGACTCCTTGCTCAGGTAGGTCTCATGGGCATTGGTGGCCCTCTGGTACCTGGCCCAATTGGCCACGATTCATTGAGCCTTGATCGTGAATGTTGGCAGGGCATTCAATCATGGAGGACACCACAGCCAAGTCTGATCCTGTCCTCATGGGATGACCAGATGTTTACAATTCTAGCAGCGGCTACTAGTCAGCGATCAGCAGTAGGAGCACCTGCTGAACCCAAAGATTTTGAGCAACCCCTCCTATTACCTTGGCTATTACTTATGGGAGTATGGTAGCATAGTGGTTATGTTACTGGACTAGTAATCCAAAGGCCTGGACTAATCCCATCATGACAGCTGGGGAATTTAAATTCAGTTCATTAAATAAATCTGGAATGAAAAAGTTAGTATCTGTAATGGTGACCATGAAACTACCAGATTGTCGTAAAAACCCAGCTGGTTCACTAATGACCTTTAGGGAAGGAAATCTGCCACCCTTACCCAGTCTGGTCTATATGTGACACAAGACCCACAGCGATGTGGTTGACTCTTAACTGTCCTCTGAAATGATGGCTCACCACCACCTTCTCAAAGACAATTAGGGATGGGCAATAAATGCTGGACGTGCCAGTGATGCCCAGGGATGAATTTTTAAAAAATCAACACAGACTGGGGATCAAGCCTGAAACTTTCCTGGCTCAACTAAACTTGCTGAGCCATCAGGGCGCATTGAGAAATAATTCTTCTTTGACTTGATTGGGCTACCTAGGTTGAATAAGGAATTATACTTGCTCTCTGTAATGTGCATGCAATCTGCAGCCCTATAAAACAGTTACAAACTGCTGTACCTAAATTGAATGAAGACAGTCATTGCATTTATATCTGAAACACATTTAATGCCAATTGAGACTGGACTTTCTCAACTTTGTTCATCTAAAGAAAATTACCTCGGGGCACAATTCTCCACATGTATAAATATATAGAAGGAAGAATTACCATCATTAAATTAAGGAATTTATTATAGATATATTTTATCCAAATGCTGCCAAAGGCAATGGCATAATTCAACAAAGTTTTTTGACAGCCCTTTATTTTAAATAAATTGTACTTCCTTTCCTCCTCACTTCCTGGTTGTCAGCTGCACTGAAGCATCATCAAAACATGACGGTACAAGAGCAGGAAACTTCCAAATTTCTGGAATTTTCTGTCACAAATCCGTGGCCTGCAAGGATCCCAGGCAAGAATGCTGCAGTTTAAATGGCGGCTCAAGCCATTCAAATCTACCTCAGTTTCTCAATTTGAGCAGACTATCCACTTGGTCGCCCAGTGAGTGGGTGGGGGATATGCACATCCCAAATTTCCTCTCATTTTTGTCACTTTACCATTAAACCGTATATTTTTAGTACTGTAGGAGAAGACAGCCCAGCTCATCAAGGTTAACATTTATGCAAAGAGACTATAATGATTTTTTTTGGAGTATAGCATTAGATCCATGGTCTAGAGACACACATGTCTCAGTTTAAGTTGACTGTGCTACTAATATCAACTGTAACGAAAGAGATGACGGAAAGGCCACTTGATAATTAAGGAAATGGGTTCAGAAGAATGGCAGATGATAATTAAGGAATAGCGGTTTATGAAAGTCTCCCTGCTAGGATAGATTTACAGTGGAATTTTATTCACTGCTCCAACATGACCGCCACTTTTAATGGATTAATTTTAATGCTGCTTGAATACTGGATAACCTTCTTGACACACGAAAGAAGCACTCATTATTAATGATAAAATAGGCAAGAATTCAGGCCTCTCTACGAGTCACAGACTGAATTTTAATTGTAAAATAGTTTGGCAACACTTCTGGCAAAAAGGCTGAAAAAGATAATGGCAAAGGTCTACACAATTATAATGTTACCCATTGACTTTACCTGAGCGAGGCAGCCAACAGAACACGTCTGCACTTCCTTTCTATCTTTCTTTCTTTCTTTCTTTCTTTCTTTCTTTCTTTCTTTCTTTCTTTCTTTCTTTCTTTCTTTCTTTCTTTCTTTCTGTTTTTTTAGTACATGGTACATAGGTAATAATGACTAGAATAATTTTGCTCCTAATTTATTGGAAGGTCCGTATTTTTCTATTGAAGCATGTGCTGCCTTCCTGCTCCTCCCTGCAGTGCAATGCTGCAGCACTTATTCCCCAGTGAGGCACGTTGCATAATGGACAATTCAGGCTCTTACAGAAAAGCAATAAACGTACTACTGCTGGGTAATGGATGAGATAAAGAAAAGATCTCCCTGTTAGTTGGTTAAGTGAAAAAAAAGTTCATTGGAAATTTAACAAATTATAAGTTAGTCTGAGATTTTGGTCATCCTCCCAGTATGGTGGGAATGATATAAGAGCATAACAAATTATTTATAGACAGAGAGGTGTTTATTGGTTTTGAAGTCATGCTGACATGACGACTATTGAGTTTGCGGCACTCAGCACTTTTGGGATTTGAGAACTCTCCAGTCTAGCATCACTTACTTTCACAGCTTTTTCAAATGGTGTTCCCTCAACTTACCATTAGGCGTTTATAAGACAATACATCACAACACTAAGGCTGGCACTGAAACTTACACCAGGCAAACAGTATGAATGGTCTTTGAGCTTTGAGCAGAGATAGTTTAACTGGAACTAGATAGCCAAAATATGTGCAAATACCAATGATACGCACACAGCTGAGCCAAATACCAGTAAACAATTGACTTTGTCTGACCGTTGAACTGTGGCATACATTATCCACTGATTAGAAAGTATAGTTATTATTGTCAGGATGCAGTTCTTTTCACCCTGGAGAACAAACACAGCCCAGGGATAACATCCCAATTTTAGCTCATAGTTTAATGATGCTACAGGGTCATGACAAGGGTCAAGAGTTGTTAAATCCTTCTGGACATACATATATTCACAGCACAAACTGCTCCATTAGACAATTTTGGTTCTTAAAAGCATTGGATTGAAAAGCATTAAAAATAGCTGATTCTCGGTCTTAGTAGCACAGTCACTTAAACTGGGACACATGTGTCTCTACACCATGGAACTAAGTGTAAAATAAATACAAATGTGATTATTTAACTGTCTATAAGCATTTACAGGAAGGAATACAATAGTTTCCAGAGTAGTCCATTGTTTCCCAATAACTCCATGAAGCATTTGGGTTACACATTTCAGTTTTAACAGTTTAATACAGAGACATGTTCCTACATACGGAGATATGTTGCAGGTAAACCCATTGCATACAAGGGGCTCCAGAAAAAAGAGAAAGAACTTGCATTTATTTAGCGCCTTTTATGACTTCAGGATGTCCCAAAGCGCTTTACAGTCAACGATGCACTTTTGAAGAGTGGTTGCTGTTGTAACCATAGGAAAGGCGGCAGCCAGTTTGCACACAGCAAGCTCCCACAAACAGCAACGAGACAATGAGCAGATAGTGTCACTGTTGTAATGTAGAGTCAAAGGAAATGTAGCTCTTCAGAGGAATGCTTGGGGTGGATGCTCAACTCACCGACCGGGCGTAAGACCGGTGTTGTGGAATGGCCGCCCATTTTCGAACCCGTTCGATTTTCATTTCCATTCGGTCGGAAAATTCAATTTTACGTCTAGGTGATAAAGTTGAAAACCTACCCCAGCTATGTAGAGCCGCGGTCTACCACGCTCAACTACCCGTTACATTGGAGTAGCTAGTGAATAGTCAACTGGACACTCAGCTTTTTTTGTCAAAATTAATAATATGAAGTCTAAATGTTCCCAGATGATCAGTTGGATAGTCTGGGAATTTTTTATATCATCACTTTGAATAGTTGAGTATTCATTCAAACCATTGCAGAATCAAAGTAGTGTGAGAAAGAAAGCCTTGCATTTATATAGCGCCTTTCATGATCTCAGGACATCCTATAGCAGCACTATTTTGAAGAATAGTTACTGTCGTAATATGGAGAGTGCAGCAGCCAATTTACATTCAGCAAGCTCCCATAAGCAGCAATGAAATAAATGACAAGATAGAAACATAGAAACATAGAAAATAGGTGCAGGAATAGGCCATTTGACCCTTCGAGCCTGCACCACCATTCAATAAAATCATGGCTGATCATTCACCTCAGTACCCCTTTCCTGCTTTCTCTCCATACCCCTTGATCCCTTTAGCCGTAAGGGCCATATTTAACTCCCTCTTGAATATATCCAATGAACTGGCATCAACAACTCTCTGCGGTGGGGAATTCCAAAGGTTAACAACTCTCTGAATGAAGAAGTTTCACCTCATCTCAGTCCCAAATAGCTTAAATAGTGCAGGCTCAAAGGGCCGAATGGCCTACTCCTGCACCTATTTTCTAAGTTTCTATGTTTCTTATCCTTAGACTGTGTCCTCTGGTTCTGGACTTCCCCAACATCAGGAAAATTCTTCCTGCATCTAACCTGTCTAGTCCCGTCGAGTTTTATATGTTTCTATGAGATCCCCTTGCATCCTTCCAAACTCCAGTGAATACAGGCCCAGTCGATCCAGTCTCTCTTCATATGTCAGTCCTGCCACCCCGAGAATCAGTCTGGTGAACCTTCGCTGCACTCCCTCAATAGCAAGAACGTCCTTTCTCAGATTAGGAGACCAAAACTGAACACAATATTCCAGGTGAGGCCTCACCAAGGCCCTGCACAACTGCAGTAAGACCTCCCTGCTCTTATACTCAAATCCCCTAGCTATGAAGGCCAACATACCATTTGCCTTCTTCACTGCCTGCTGTACTAGCATGCCAACTTTCAATGACTGATGCACCATGACACCCAGGTCTCATTGCACCTCCCCTTTTCCTAATCTGCCGCTATTCAGAAAATATTCTGCTTTCATGTTTTTGCCCTCAAAGTGGATAACCTCACATTTATCCATATTATACTGCATCTGCCATGCATTTGCCCAGGTTACATAAGAACACAAGAAATAGGAACAGGAGTAGGCACGGGCCCCTCGAACCTCCTCCGCCATTTAATACAATCATGACTGATATGATCATGGACTGAGGTCCACTTCCCTGCCCACTCTTCATAATCCCTTATTCCCTTATCGTTTAAGAAACTGTCTATTTCTGTCTTAAATTTATTCAATGTCCCAGCTTCTACAGCTCTCTGAGGCAGCGATTCCACAGGTCCACAACCCTCTGAGAGAAGAAATTTCTCCTCGTCTCTGTTTTAAATGGGAGGCCCTTTATTCTAAGATTATGTCCTCTAGTTCTAGTCTCCCCTATCAGTGGAAACATCCTCTCTGCATCCACCCTGTCAAGCCCCCTCATAATCTTATACGTTTCGATACGATCACCTCTCATTCTTTTGAATTTCAATGAGTAGAGGCCCAACCTACACAACCTTTCCTCATAAGTCAACCCCCTCATCTCCGGAATCCACCTTGTGAACCTTCTCTGAACTGCTTCCAAAGCAAGTATGTCCTTTCGTTAATATGGAAACCAAAACTGCACACAGTATTCCAGGTGTGGCCTCACCAATACCCTGTACAACTGTAGCAAGACTTCCCTGCTTTTATACTCCATCCCCTTTGCAATAAAGGCCAAGATTCCATTGGCTTTCCTGATCACTTGCTGTACCTGCATACTAACTTTTTGTGTTTCATGCACAAGTACCCTCAGATCCCGCTGTACTGCAGCATTTTGCAATCTTTCTCCATAGAAATAATAACTTGCTCTTTGATTTTTTTTCTGCCCAAGTGCATGACCTCACGCTTTCCAACATTATATTCCATTTGCCACATTTTTGCCCACTCACTTAGCCTGTCTATGGGCCAGAACCTCCACTTTTTTTGCATGCTTAACACCCACTTAACACCCATTTTACCGCTGAAATGATGTATAACAAGCATATATCGGCCATTTTGTCACAAAATGGAAACTGACGGGCTTTTTTAGGAGACTTATCGGCGAGCATTATTTTCCCAATGTTCTTAACGATGGGAAAAAATATTACCGTCCGCCCACTTTTTTGGGGCGGAATCAGCAGAATGGGTGAAATCAACGCCCATTATATCGCCCAGCATTACTTTCCGCAAGGAATTAACGGTGAGATTCAATATGAACGCCCGCCCACTGTTTTTTGTTGTAAAGAGCATATTTACCCAAACTAGCGGTCATGGAGATCGCCCATCGTCAATTTCACCACCTCACACACATATCGCCCACAATATCGCTCGCTCAAAAAAACGCCCACAAAAAGTGGAACTAACCGGAACGAACGCCAGCTTTGTGGCTGGTATTTGTTAAATCCCACTCTTATGTGAGGAGCTGATATCGGAAAGATTTGCCTGAAAGAGCGCTGATGTGAGTGACAACGCTGACACACTGCTGTGTGTGTGCAGCTCAGACATAAATGGTGCCCATCACTTTGGTGCCAGTTAAAGTTTACGTTGATTGATGTTAAGTTGTATTTATCCCTTTCATGGTAAGGAATCACCAGCGTGTAACGGTCCAGCTATCTGAGACAATGCGCAACAAGGTTATGTTCAATAACAAAAGTTTAATACCAACATTGGTCTGGAATCATAAGTATCACAGACAATAATCCCAGCCCACACCCCACTTTTTCCGCCATTGACATAAATCACATGATCAATATGTCCACCAACACAGAATACAAAGGCAAAGCAGGAGCATGGTCCCCAGCCCCCATACATTGCAACAAATTGCATTAACCCAGATGGAGATATAACACAGCCATCACCTGTGCACATGCACCTCACTTTCCTTCCCCCCTCTCCTTCTTCTCCCCACCTCTACCCCTTCCCCTCCTTTCTCCATGGCGCCTGGCTGTGGAGCTCCTCAGGCGGTGCTTCATTGGGGGGGATGAAGGCAGATGCGGTCGTTGCACGGGTACGGGAGCGGGGGGTGCGCCGAGGGGGCAACATTCTCTGATTCAGAAGCAGGATCTTGGTCCATACTTTCATCTGTCATTTGCAGTGGTGGTGAGGAACCTAGGGGTGGAGTGCTGCGCTCGGGGACCACTGGGAGGTCTGTGGCAGCAGTGTTCCTAGCTATCGGATCCAGCGGCTCCGCCATGCATGGAATGTACTTGGTCATGGTGGCCAGCTGTCGGGATATGCCCCCCAATGCTTCGATGAGCTGGTCACCAATGTCTATAGTCCTCTTGGACAACTGTACCATCTCTCCGCTGTCATGTCGCGCTCGGGGAACAGACCTGCCGCGTCCACGAGGCCTCTGCGGGGTTGGCGCCGTTCTGGGGGCAAATGGTGTGCCCTGTGGAGAGGTGCTTGGGGCTGGTACCTCCAGAGTGGAGGCGGAAATGACCAGAGGACCACTCGATGGCCTTGGGGTGGAATGGCTTCTAGAGAAATATGATGCAGGTTCTTCGAAGTCCGCGCTCTCATCCATCGAGAACAGACCCAGTGGATTGACGGGCGAGAATCGGAGCTCCTCAGCACCAGATGTAGGGTCGTCCGCCGACTCCTGCCCCGCTCCCCCACCTTCTGACCTCTGTGGTCTTGCCTGGGGCCACGCTGCTGGCTGAGCTGCAAAACGCAAATGAGGTTATTAGAGAGGAAGAGGGTGCTAGCATGACAAGGTGAGCCCAGCATTACACACAGCATATGCACGACAAAAGCACCACTGCTGTCAAAATCATCACAGACATCACATTTCAGGACCATCAACACATTGTGCATTGCAATGATTTTCATTAGGTCAGCATTATTTCTATGACAATTTTAGAAATCATCTATCATCATCATAGGCAGTCCCTCGGAATCGAGGAGGACTTGCTTCCACACCCAAAGTGAATTCTTTGATGGCTGAACAGTCCGATACGAGAGCCACAGACCCTGTTACAGGTGGGACAGACATTCGTCGAGGGAAGGGGTCGGTGGGGCTGGTTTGCCACACGCTCCTTCTGCTGCCTGCGCTTGGCCTCTTCATGCTCTTTGCATTGAGACTCGAAGAGCTCAATGCCCTCCCAGATGTACTTTCTCCACCTCGGGCGGTCTTCGGCCAGGGTCTCCCAGGTGTCAGTGGTGATGTCACACTTTACCAAGGAGACTTTGAGGAAGTCCTTACAATGTTTCCACTGTCCTCCTTTGGCTCGTTTACCATGAAGGAGCTCCAAATAATGCATTTGCTTGGGAAGTCTTGTATCTGGCATGTGAACTATGTGGCCTGCCCAGTGAAGCTGATCGAATGTGGTCAGTGCTTCAATACTGGGGATGTTAGCCTTGTCGAGGACACTGATGTTGGTGCACCTGTCCTCTCAGGGGATTTGCAGGATCTTGCGGAGACATCGTTGGTGATATATCTCCATCGACTTGAGGTGCCTTCTATACATTGTCCATGCCTCAGATCCATACAGAAGGGCGGGTATTACTACAGCCCTGTAGACCATGAGCTTGGTGGTAGATTTGAGGTCCTGGTCTTCAAATACTCTTTTCCTCAGACGGCCGAAGGCTGCACTGGCGCACTGGAGGCGATGCGGAATCTCCGCATCAACGTCTGCCTTTGTTGATATGAGGCTCCCGAGATATAGGAATAGTCCACGTTGTCCAGGGCCGCACCGTGGATCTTGATGATTGGAGGACAGTGTTGTGCGGCGGTGACAGGCTGGTGGAGGACCTTTGTCTTATGGATGTTAAGCGTAAGGTCCATGCTTTCATATGCCTCAGTGAATACACTGACTATATCCTGGAATTCAGCCTCTGAATATGCACAGATGCAGGCATCATCTGCATACTGCAGCTCAACGACAGAGGTTGGGGTGATCTTGGACCTGGCCTGGAGGAGGCGTAGGTTATGATTGTTCAGATATGAGTTGGTGTGGCATCTATTGATTTTACATCACGCAATGGTGTAAGCTTTACTCACGTGGCATCACTTCAGGGTCTGCAGATGTGTCCGTGGCTGTCCGGGGGTGCTTCCCCACGAGTGCGAGCACTCGCTCCTCCATCTCTGTGATGTCGCTGGGGACTGATGGCCCCCCACCCGTTCGCCTCTGCATGGACCTCATCGTCGATAGCTTCTTCTGTAAAAGGTGACAGGACGACATGGCATGAGATCATTGCGTGATATCATTGCTAGGTACTGTCACAAAGATTGATACAACACATAACCGACAGATGTAATCATGATTATTCTGATTATTATCATTCTTTACCTGAAGATGTACACCGTGACTGCAGGCTTTGAGTAAAACATTCCCGATAAAAATGAACGACCTCACATCTGCTGATAGTCACTCATGGCTGTTACAAATCAAATTATATAAATACATAAGCACATTTAAATCAATATAATACTTACTCTTGCGGATCCCACAAGGTCGTTCCATCATTTGTGGCATTGGTTGCCCTCATGCAACTCATTGGTCGCCGACAAGACCACCTCTGCTATCTCGGTCCATATCCTCTGCTAGGCCTTTGGGGTGGGCGTCCCACGCCCTCCCTGTGTCAAATCACCCCCTGCAGGAGGGAGGCATTTACCTCGCCTGAGAACCTCCTGGTTCTTATGCGGCCTCCAATGTGCTCCTCTCCCACCTCACTGTTCTCTCCAGCATCAGTCTCCACAGCGTGCTGTGATGCCTCCCCCTCTCTCTCCATTATAGGGCAAATCCGGTCAAATATGTGGCTGGTAACAGCTAATTTTTGTTTGCCTAATTGCTGTGAAGCTCTAAAGCCTCCCTCCTTCCTCCCAAAGCAGCCACACCACACCCAGCCACACTTTAAGTCCCTCTGAGCTCCCTCTCTCTCTGTCTCCTCTTCTGCGCATGTCATGGTGACCCTTGACCTCCAGAATCGCGGGAATCGAGCATTGCCATGCCGTTACTAAAGACAGCCACACTTTACGGGCAGAAGGTCAAAAAAAGTTAATGCTACCGCCCATTTGAGATTGCTTGCGGTAACACCCATTTTCAGAAATGTAAACTAGGTGTTTTGAGAATGGGCGAGAAGCCGGCGATCTGAAAACCCTTTTTTAACGCCCACGCCGGAAATAACGCCCATTTTTGGGTGATAAGCACAAAAGTGGACGTTCTAGCTCTTAGTTCTTTTGCAGATATTTTGTGTCCTCCTCACACATTGCTTTTCCTCCCATCTTTGTATCGTTGGCAAACTTGGCTACGTTACACTCGGTCCCTTCTTCCAAGTCGTTAATATAGATTGTAAATAGTTGGGGTCCCAGCACTGATCCCTGCAGCACCTCACTGGTTATTGATTGCCAACCCGAGAATGAACCATTTATCTCTACTCTCTGTTTTCTGTTCATTAGCCAATCCTCTATCCATGCTAATTTATTACCCTCAACCCCATGAACTTTTATCTTGTGCAGTATCCTTTTATGTGGCACCTTATCAAATGCCTTCTGGAAGTCCAAATACACCACATCCACTGGTTCCCCTTTATCCACCTTGTTCGTTACATCCTCAAAAAATTCTAGCAAATTTGTCAAACATGACTTCCCCTTCATAAATCCATGCTGACTCTGCCTGACGGAATTTTGCTTTTCCAAATGTCCTACTACTGCTTCTTTAATAATGGACTCCAACATCTTCCCACCACAGATGTTAGGCTAACTGGTCTACAGTTGCCAGCTTTTTGTCTGCCTCCTTTTTTAAATAGGGGTATTACATTTGCAGTTTTCCAATCTGCTGAGACCTCCCCAGAATCCAGGGAATTTTGGTAAATTACAACCAATGCATCCACTATTCCTGCTGCTACTTCTCTGAAGACTCTAAGTGTCTGTACAGGTAGATGCTCCACATTCAGTATATCTGCTTTCGACTAGCCACCTGGGAGTGATTAAAAGGCCACAATCTAATGGAAGGTTTCAAAATAATGTCATAAATTCCAAGAGAAAAAAAAGGAACTGTCATTTTTCATGTGTGCAGTATGGAGTTTCCTCCTCCTAACTCGTTCATTTAATGGGGCTAAATGCACTTGTAGACAAAGGTCTGGTACAAATTCTCTGAAGTCCCATTTGCTACAGTGTGTCAGTGCTAGCAACGTGACCATTCTAATACTGAGACTTGTAGTTTAATAATAGCAGTACATGAATTAAAGAAAGAAGAGATAGTTGATAAAAATAAACAAGAAACGCAATCGCATCGCATTCCTCCGTTACAATGAATTATACTGATGTGAGTAAGATGCATTCATTTCTGCTAGCTTTAGCTGCATGTTACGTTACCATTGCTGCACAGAGTAGGTGCTCTGATTTCTGCTGATATCGAGCCTTTGCGATGCAATAGCATGCCCAGAGTTTCTAACAGAGAAATAAAGAAAGAACTTGCATTTCTATAACATCTTTCACAACTTCAGGATGCCCCAAAGTGCTTTACAGCCAACGAAGTCACTGTTGTAATGTAGGAAATGCAGCAGCCAATTTGCGCACAGCAAGCTCCCACACACAGCAATGTGACAATGACCACATAATTTGTTTTAATAATGTTGATTGAGGGATAAATATTGTCCAGGACACCAGGAAGAACTCTCATGCTATTCTTTAAAATAGTGTGATGGGATCTTTTACGCTCACCTGACAGGGCAGACGGGGCCTTAGTTTAAGGTCTCATTCGAAAGATGACACCTCTGACGGGGAGGAACATCAACCTGGGGTAGGATGAGAGAACTTCTCCGCACTTGGCCTTTCAGTTCCCCCCTCCAGTCTGGAGCCCAAAATTGACAGTGGGATCAGCTTGAATTGGGTCTGGAATATTTTTTTTGTCTTCACTGCAGGCAAAGCAAGGAGCTGGTGGAGGCCACATGAGACTGCCTTCTGCTCTAGTGGATAGGCAGGTAAAGGTGGAGGTGGAGAGGGAAAGGAGGGAAATGATTTCCTGCTGGACACAACACTGTTGGGTTCCCATACATATATTGACATTTTTTAAAGTAATGTTATTAAAAGTTGCCTTAGTTGCTTGGAGCAGTAACCTTTTCTCAGTTTTGTATTTGCATTTTGGTTACAAAAGAGCATTTTGACAAATTTGGGGCAGATTAAAAAGTATACAGCTGTAATTTTTCTTGACTTTTAAAAAAATGTATGAGATGGTCTGAGGGAAGAATGAAAAAGATACAAAAGAAATCGAGCGAGACTGCAACTGCACTGTAACTAGCAAGCCATTTTTACAGGTATTATCATCTATAAAATTGTCTCCAAATGCAGAGAAGGCCACGTTTTATATGCACAGCGGGAATACATAATACAATTACTACAAGAAGGATGGCTTCAGTGATAATGGACTGAAAAAAATCAATATATTAAAATAACAGGGACATCCAATTATTAATATTTAATTTAAGTAGATAGTGTCTGTATTAAAACGCAGCGGGGAAGATCTTCTATCGCGTTAATCGTGAGGGAGGAGCATGTGTTCCATGTGCCTGAAGGAGTCAGTGTGCAACCTGAGCCATTTTTGTCATCAGGTCATATTTACATTAATTCGCCAACCTGCCAGTGTGAAGCTTGAACACTTGTTTTGAGATCCCTCCACAGCCTTGCCCCTTTATATTCCTGAAACCTCCTCCAGCCCTACCACCTTCGCCTCTCTGCGCTCATCCAATTCTGCCCTCTTGCGCATCCCCGATTTTCATCACTCCACCATTGGTGACTGTACCGTCAGCTGCCTAGGCCCTGAGCTCTGGAGTTCCCTCCCTAAACCTCTCTGCCTGTCTCTCCTCCTTTAAAAATGCTCCTTAAAACCTACCTCTTTGACCAAACCTGTCCTAATATCTCTTTATGTCTGACAACGCTCCTGTGAAGCACTTTGGGAGGTTTGTATTATGTTAAAGGCGCTATATAAATGCAGGTTGTTGTTATAGGCAGCCTGCCAAATCTGGGGGCAGGACATCTGATGGGGCGCCTCAAAGTGTGGGAGCATCGGGAGTGAAATAGAGCAGAATTTCTCACAGCAGGCAACATTTTTACAGCACCTATAGCACACAAGGGGAATATATCTGGAAGCCTTTAACGCCCCAATGCACAAGCGATTGCAGTAGAAATTAGTGCCAGTCCTGTGTCCCGCTTTTTCCCAGTACGGCTAAGGATCCTTTTAATGTACGCTTAAAATGGGCACCTCCCAAATTTTACCAGCTGTGTTTGCCGGGTGTGATAAGGAACTGGCGGTGACAACGTGGGCACAGAGGAAAACAGTGGCCAGGATGATAACTATGTCTCCTGACCCTGATTTGCATTTATTCATGAGGCCTGTTTCTAGCGGGAGCTCTGGCCACTTAAACTAAGATCCATCTGAAAATTAGAACGGGCAGACCAACGGCAAGGCGCCGCTTCCATTTCACTCCCAAGTTCGGTTCCGACACCTGCCCTATATTTTTAGGCATAAATGGGGCAGTACTGATGTGAAAATCACTCTCAATTTTCCAATATAGCAAAGAGAGTCACAAAACTATTGAAAGTAGGTTGTGCACTGTTTATGACGAGTCACTTTTGTTAACTGATCTGATAAGTGTAAGTGCAGATAAAAGCCTATTCCCAATGTCCAAGCGAATTTGCATTCAGTCAAAGTAAGGGCATAAAACATAAGAAATCGGAGCAGAAGTGGGCCATTCAGCCCTTTGAGCTTGCTCCACTATTCAATAAGATCATGGCTGATCTTCTACCTTAACTCCACCTTCCCGCACTATCCCCATATCCCTTAATTCCATTAGTGCCCAAAAATCTATCCATTGCTGTCTTGAATATACTTAACGAGTATAAAATGTCACATAAGTCAGGCTAAATATGTCAAGTTTAAAAAGAAAATGAGGAAGAAAGCAGACAAACGAAGCTAAAGATGTTATTACTGCTCCAAGTAACTAAAACAACCTCTGGGGACATTCCTTGCCGGTGGGTAGATTTTAAATATTTTTTAAATTCGTTCATGGGATGTGCGCATCACAGCAAGGCCACCATTTATTGCCCATACCTAATTGCTTTCAAGAAGGTGGTGGCGAGCCATCTTATACAGCTAAGCGTCAACCACATTGCTCTGGATCTGGAGTCACTTATAGGCCAGGCCGGGTAAGGGCAGCAGACTTCCTTCCCTAAAGAACATCAGCAAACCAGATGGGTTTTTATGACAATCCAAAAGTTTCATGGTCACCATTCCAGATTACTTTTTCATTCCAGATTTATTTAATTAATTGGACTTGAGCTCGCGTCCCACGTTTCATTAGTACAGGCCTTTGGATTACTAGCATAGTGACATAACCACTATGCTACCGTACCCACTGTATTACATACTTGTATGTAAGTATACAAAAAAAGATAGTACAATTAAATGATGGCCTGCTCTAATGTTCATCATAGGCAGTCCCTCGGAATCGAGGAAGACTTGCTTCCACTCCCAAAGTGAGTTCTTTGATGGCTGAACAGTCCGATACAAGAGCCACAGACCCTGTTACAGATGGGACAGACATTCGTTGAGGGAAGGGGTGGGTGGGGCTGGTTTGCCGCGCGTTCCTTCCGCTGCCTGCGTTTGGCCTCTTCATGCTCTTTGCATTGAGACTCAAAGAGCTCAACACCCTCCAGGATGGACTTTCTCCACCTCGGGCGGTCTGCGGCCAGGGTCGCCCAGGTGTCAGTGGTGATGTCGCACTTTACCAGGGAGGCTTTGAGGGTGTCCTTATAACTTTTCCGCTGTCCTCCTTTGGCTCGTTTAATGTTAACCCTTTGGCCTGTGTGAACCTATATTTAGGTTTGAATAAATGTCTGTGGCAAGGTGTATATTGGTGGTTAGCACTCCTTTATAAATGTGCTTATCTGTGTTCTGTTCTTTTAAGGGTGAAGTGGAACAGAAATCAGTCAATAAATATATTCATATACAAAAGCAAAATACTGCGGATGCTGGAATCTGGAATAAAAACAGAAAATGCTGGAAATCTCAGCAGGTCAGTCAGCATTTGTGGAGAGGAAGCAGAGTTAATGCTCCTGGTCGATGACCCTGGGTCATTTAAGATAAAAGAACTTTGCTGGAAACCCGTTCAATTCTGCCTGGCAGATACCTCATTCCAGTGGTTCCTGCATTTCTCTAAACCAACCCAGGCGCACACTTTCTAAAACTAGAGGTCTGCAAAAGGTAACTTTGGCAGATGGTTTGTCAAGAAATCTTTTGGAAACCAAAAATTCATACTCAATAATAAAAGGATTAAAAATAAAATCAATCATATTGTGCACGTAAATAAACAGACTAATTGAAACAGGAGAAGTGTAACTAACTGTGTCCTTTATAGCAACTCCCAAAATGGTGTCCCAAACCAGCATGAACTAGCATGTTTACAGCAATGTGTGAGTAGCTCCCGCAGGGTCCAAATGCCTGTTTAGTGTTCTGTAACAGACAAATAGAGTATGAACACAACATATTTCTCCCCATCTGAAAACACAGTCTATGAACAGACAAAGTCCTTGAGATAGAAACATAGAAACATAGAAAAATAGAAAATAGGTGCAGGATTAGGCCATTCGGCCCTTCGAGCCTGCAACACCATTCAATAAGATCATGGCTGATCATTCACCTCAGTACACCTTTCCTGCTTTCTCTCCATAACCTTGAACCCTTTAGCCGTAAGGGCCATATCCAACTCCCTCTTGAATATATCGAACGAACTGGCATCAACAACTCTCTGCGGAAGAGAATTCCACAGGTTCACCACTCTCTGAGTGAAGAAGTTTCTCCTCATCTCAGTCCTAAATGGCTTACCCCTTATCCTTAAACTGTGACCCCTGGTTCTGGACTCCCCCAACATCAGGAACATTCTTCCTGCATCTAACCTGTCCAGTCCCGTCAGAATTTTATATGTTTCTATGAGATCCCCTCTCACTCTTCTAAATTCCAGTGAATACAGGCCCAGTCGATCCAGTCTCTCCTCATATGTCAGTCCTTCCATCCCGGGAATCAGTCTGGTGAACCTTCGCTGCACTCCCTCAATAGCAAGAACGTCCTTCCTCAGATTAGGAGACCAAAACTGAACACAATATTCCAGGTGTGGCCTCACCAAGGCCCTGTACAACTGCAGTAAGACCTCCCTGCTCCTATACTCAAATCCCCTAGCTATGAAGGCCAACATGCCATTTGCCTTCTTCACCGCCTGCTGCACCTGCATGCCAACCTTCAATGACTGATGTACCATGACACCCAGATCTCATTGCACCTCCCCTTTTCCTAATCTGCCGACATTCAGATAATATTCTGCCTTCATGTTTTTGCCACCAATGTGGATAACCTCACATTTATCCACATTATACTGCATCTGCCATGCATTTTCCCACTCACCTCACCTGTCCAAGTCACCCTGCGGCCTCTTAGCATCCTCTTCACAGCTCGCACCGCCACCCAGCTTAGTGTTATCTGAAAACTTGGAGATATTACCCTCAATTCCTTCATCTAAATCATTGATGTATATTGTAAATAGCTGGGGTCCCAGCACTGAGCCCTGCAGCACCCCACTAGTCACTGCCTGCCATTCTGAAAAGGACCCATTTATCCTGACTCTCTGCTTCCTGTCTGCCAACCAGTTCTCTATCCACGTCAATACATTACCACCAATACCATGTGCTTTAATTTTGCACATCAATCCCCTGTGTGGGACCTTGTCAAAAGTCTTTTGAAAGTCCAAATACACCACATCCACTGGTTCTCCCTTGTCCACTCTACTAGTTACATCCTCAAAAAATTCTCGAAATTTGTCAAGCATGATTTCCCTTTCATAAATCCATGCTGACTTGGATTCTGTCACTGCTTTCCAAATGTGCTGCTATTTCATCTTTAATAATTGATTCCAACATTTTCCCCACTACTGATGTCAGGCTAACCGGTCTATAATTCCCCGGTTTCTCTCTCCCTTTTAAAAGGTGGTGTTACATTAGCTACCCTCCAGCCCATAAGAATTGATCCAGAGTCAATAGACTGTTGGAAAATGATCAATAATGCATCCAATATTTCTAGGGACACTTCCTTAAGTACTCTGGGATGCAAACTATCAGGGCCTGGGGATTTATTGGCCTTCAATCCCATCAATTTCCTCAACACAATTTCCTGACTAATAAGGATTTCCTTGAGTTCCTCCTTTCCGCTAGACCCTCGGTCCCCTAGTATTTCCGGAAGGTTATTTGTGTCTTCCTTCGTGAAGACAGAACCAAAGTACTTGTTCAATTGGTCTGCCATTTCTTTGTTCCCCATTATAAATTCACCTGATTCTGACTGCTAGGGACCTATGTTTGTCTTCACTAATCTTCTTCTCTTCACTTATCTATAGAAGCTTTTGCAGTCAGTTTTTATGTTCCCAGCATGCTTCCTCTCATACTCTGTTTTTCCCCTCATAATTAAACCGTTTGTCCTCCTCTGCTGAATCCTAAATTTCTCCCAGTCTTCAGGTTTGCTGCTTTTTCTGGCCAATTTATATGCCTTTTCCTTGGGTTTAACACTATCCTAAATTTCCCTTGTTAGCCACGGTTGAGCCACCTTCCCCGTTTTATTTTTACTCCAGACAGGGATGTACAATTGTTGAAGCTCAGCAATGTGATCTTTAAATATTTGCCATTGCCTATCCACCGTCAATCCTTTAAGTATCATTCGCCAGTCTATTCTAGCCAATTCACGTCTCATACCATCGAAGTTACCTTTCCTTAAGTTCAGGACCCTAGTCTCTGAATTAACTGTGTCACTCTCCATCCTAATAAAGAATTCTACCATATTATGGTCACTCTTCCCCAAGGGGCCTCGCACAACAAGATTGCTAATTAGTCATTTCTCGTTACACATCACCCAGTCTAGGATGGCCAGCCCTCTCGTTGGTTCCTCGAGATATTGGTCTAGAAAACCATCCCTAATACACTCCAGGAAATCCTCCTCCACTGTACTGCTACCAGTTTGGTTAGCCCAATGTATATGTAGATTAAAGTCGCCCATGATAACTGCTGTACCTTTATTGCACGCATCCCTAATTTCTTTTTTGATGCTGTCCCCACCTTACTACTACTGTTTGGTGGTCTGTACACAACTCCCACTAGCGTTTTCTGCCCTTTGGATTCCACATCATCCAAGCTAATGTCCTTCCTTACTATTGCGTTAATTTCCTCTTTAACCATCAACGCAACTCCACCTCCTTTTCCTTTCTGTCTATCCTTCCTGAATGTTGAATACCCCTGGTTGTTGAGTTCCCAGCCTTGGTCACCCTGGAGCCATGTCTCCGTAATCCCAATTACATCATATTCATTAATAGCTGCCTGCGCAGTTAATAGCCAAACCGTGTTCTGATATGCTGAGACAGGCGTGGAGCTTGCAGTGTTTGATTGAGTTTTTCAGTTGGCAAACAGAACGGTGCCTCTGTTCCATCCTGGTGGTCTGTTGGCCTGTGAGTTGGGATCAGTCTACGAGCGTTCCATCGAGTTCCATCATTGAGCTCGTAGGTGTGAGGGTTGAGCTTTCACCCGCGTTGTTTTAGAGGTGAAAGTGAAGATTTGAGCTTATAACTTTGGTTTGGGCACTTTACTCTGACCCAATCTCCGGTCTTCAGTTGGGGCTTTGAGGGCGTTGTTTTGTGTCAGTTGCTTTTCGTTGGCGTTCCGAAATCTGCGATGCGAGTGTGATTATCTTCGCGCTAGGTTTGGCTGGGGGTTTGAGAATGTCCAGTAGCCAGCGAAGGTTCCACCCAATCACGAGTGCTTTGTCGAACGGTATGTGCAGAGAATGGTTTGAATCTCTTCGTCGAATGTTTGGCCTGCTGCGAGGTTGGCTTTCAAACCTCTTTGATGACGCGGTTAAATCGCTCAACACCTCCGTTGATTTGAGGATTGTACCGAGCAGTAAGGGGATGCTCGATAGCATGACGAGTGAGGAAATCCGCAAACTGGTTGGACACAAACTGTGGTCCATTGTCAGTGTTTATGACCTCTAGGAGATCCAACTTCATGAACATACAATGCAGAATAATGACGATCAGAAGAATGAGAGGTGATCTTATCGAAACATATAAGATTGTGAGGGGGCTTGACAAGATGAATGCAGAGAGGATGTTTCCACTGATGGGGGAGACTAAAACTAGGGGGCATAATCTTAGAATAAGGGACCGCCCATTTAAAACTGAGATGAGGAGAAATTTCTTCTCTCAGAGGGTTGTGGGTCTGTGGAATTCGCTGCTTCAGAGAGCTGTGGAAGCTGGGACGTTGAATAAATTTAAGACAGAAATCGACAGTTTCTTAAACGATAAGGGAATAAGGGGTTATGGAGAGCAGGCAGGGAAGTGGACCTGAGTCCATGATCGGATCAGCCATGATCGTATTAAATGGCGGAGCAGGCTCAAGGAGCCTTATGGCAGACTCCTGTTCCTACTTCTTATGTTCTTATGTTCTTATAATTGTCGATGAGGTTACTGAACTTGTTGTAGCGATTTCTGGCCATTTGGAATGCAGGTCATGTACTACAACATGGAAACGCTGGTGCTATGGAGCTGCTGCAGCTGGACTAAAGATATCCAACTGAAGTTGTTGCCATGGTGTCTGTGTCCATGGAATGGGCTTCATTGGCTGGATGTTTGTGGCCTTTTCGCTCAGTCTGCTTGCTTCGCAGTGTGAGACAAACTCCTTGATGCGAGTGTTAATCTCAGGCCACCATACTGAATCGTGACATTTCTGCTTCATGCGGATAATGCCAGGGTGTCCATCGTGTGCCAATGAGAGAACACGCTGTTGAAGTGACTTGGGAATTACTGCTCTATCACCACGAGCTAGGCAGCCATCGTTCCAAACTGAAAATTCATCGCGATGTCTGTGGAAGGTTTTTAGCTCTTCCGGAATTTGCGTCAGTCTGGAAGAAGTGGCACATATGCTGGAGTGTAGCATCACTCAATGATTCGGTTTTGAGTTTGTTGCAGGAGACCAGGTCTCTGATGGACTTGGTGATGATCGATGTGACATATGTGTCGTCATCTGTGAACAAGTCACCACCAGAGTCCGAAGCAAGTGTCGAGCGGCTGAGCATGTCAGCTATGTGGTTGCGACTGCCAGTGATGTACTGTACATCAAAGTTATACTGTTGAAGGCGATCTGACCATCGGCTGATTCATTGTGGTCTGTGCCCAGATCCAGTTGTAGCGAGTAGCATAGTTAATGCTTGGTGATCTGTATAGAGGGTAAATTTCCTGCCATAGAGGTAGATGTGCCAGTGTTCACATGCGTAGATGTAAGCGAGTGCTTCGTGCTCCCCTGTAGAATATTTACGTTCTGCAGACGCGAGCATGCGAGAGGCAAATGCTATTGGGCATTCCAGGCCGTCAATCCATTGGGAGAGCACAGCACTCATGGCGGTTCAAGAAGCATCCGTGGTAACGTACGTGGTGGCATTCGGATCAAAGTGCGCGAGGATAGGAGGAGATGTGATTTTCTCCTTAAGCGTGGTGAATGTCTGAGCCTGGGATCTGTCCATTCCCAAGGGACGTCCTTGCGCAGCAACTTGTGAAGTGGTTCGGCAATGTGCGTGCAGTGCAGGACGAACTCCAGATAGTAGTTGGAAGTGCCGAGGAATGATGAAAAGTCTTTGACATTGGTAGCTTCCTGCATTCGCTGGATCGCATCAATGTTGTCAAGCGCTGGCTTGATACCTTGTGCTATGACTCTGTAGCTCAGAAAGTTTATTTCTGGAGCAGCAAATGTACACTTATCGGCATTAAATGTAATGTTATGTGTAGCAAGTCTAGCCATAACTGTTTGAAGTCGCTGGTCATGATCTTCCATTGTCCGTTCATGGATGACGATATCGTCAAGCAGATTGAGGGCTCCCTCTATGCCTGCTAGCATAGTAGTGACAATCTTCTGAAATGCACGGTGCAGAAGATAGTCCATAGGGCATGCGTCATGAATGGCGTGAGCGGTTTGCTGTCCTCCACTAGGGGTATTTGCAGGTAACTGCGGCGCATGTTGAGTTTTGTAAAAACTGTTGAACCGTGGAATTCTGAAGACAGTTCGTTGATAGTAGGAAGAGGGTACTTGTCGGGGATGATGGCCTTCTTGACTTCTTTCAGGTCAATGCATAGATGGATCTCTCCATTTTTACACCAAGCAATGACTAAGTTCGAGATCCAGGGTGAGGAGTCGATGCTCTCAATGATTCCCTGAGATTCGAGTCACGTTAATTCTGCGGAATCTTGGTCATGAACCGTGAATGGGAGACGGCGATGTCGCTGCGTAACCGGTTTGATGGAAGGGTCAACGCGGGGACGATGGTAGAATTTTGTTGTCACTCCAAACCCTGTAAAGATTGAGGATAGTGCTTGTCAAAGTCCACCTTGTACACAGGTGTGCCGGTTGGGTCGTAAACTTTGAACCCAAGCTTGTCAAAAAGGTCAAAACCCATGAGGCTTCATCCCTTCGCGATGTCAAATGAAAAGTTTTCCAATGTTATGTCCTTGTAGTATATCGGGACATATATGACCCAAATACCTCAATTTTGAAGTCGGAGTACACATGTAGAGTGGAAGTTTCGGGCTGCAGTTGATAATGCGTGAAGTGGGTTTTGTACACAGCCTTGCTCAATATGGAGACTTTGGCTCCAAGGTCAATGAGGAGGCAGATGTGCGTGCCATCAATGTTTACCTCACAGTCCTTGAATTTGCCCGAACCAATGTGCGAAATGTCACTAAAGTTGATGAGCATACTGGGTTCATCACTATCGGGGTTGTCCACATGTCGAATATGCTGCGATGAGCGACAGACACTCGCAAAATGGTTCATTTTATCACATGCAGAGCATTTCTTCCCATGTGCTGAGAAGTTAGGACTCTTTGTTGAAGGTGATCAATTAAAGCAGTGGAAGTTAGGCCTACGATCTGCAGTGGGTGGCTGATTACTAGTCCTGGGTCTCTGCTGTGCTTTCCGCTTTGGACGAACGCCTTGCACATGGGCTGTAGCTGCAGTCTGCTGCACAGTGGGAGCAGGGAATCTGATCGCTTTTGAGTCGGAAAGCGCTGATTCGATTTGGAATGCCAAATTAATTGCTTTGTCTAATGTCCATTAGCAAGCGTTCCCGAATGCGGGAGAATCGTTGTTTTTTCAATAATTTGATTCCTGATATTTTCCTCTGTGAGTGCTCCAAAGTTACACGTAGCGGCCAGTCAGTTAATGAAATGATATACTGTTTGTTTGATTCACCGTTCCCTTGCTCCCTTTGAGGAAATTTGTATCTCTCCATCATGATACTTTTCTTTGGCCCAAACTATTTCTCTAGGCGCTTACCGCTTTGTCATAGGACTCCGTGTCTTCGATTTGCCCTAAGATGCATTGGCCTTCGGTGCCGAAGCAGTGGATAAGTATTGCATGGAGGCAAGCTGGTGTTATGTTGTCGCCGTCTAACCCACTCACCGTGATATACGTAGAAAAGCTTTTTATCTCTCTTGGCCATGGGATTGGTGGGTCCCGGGTGTGGTGAGGAAAGGCGGGGGTGGGGGGGCGGGTAGGGATGTTAATTTGATTCATCCTCGTCGCCAAATTATTTTGTGTACCGACATAAACAGACTAACTGAAACAGAGAAGTGTAACTAACTGTTTCCTTTATAGCAACTCCCGAAATGGTGTCCCAAAATCAGCATGAACCAGCATGTTTACAGCAGTGTGTGAATAGTTCCCGCAGGGTCCTAATGCCTGTCTAGTATATTGTAATAAACAAATACAGTATGAACACAACATATTTCATAACAAAGGCAGCCCTTCAATTGCTCGTTCACAGTGGTTAAATCTCACTTTCATGAGGAGGAGAGCTTTTTTCAAGTGGCTGGACAATAAACGAGGGTTTGAGGTGCCTCATGTTTTAGATTTTCAGATCATCGTCTCAGTTTCAGAATGTGAAATGTTAGTAGAAGAAGCTGTGCTGTGCTGGATATCCAACCCACAATGCCAGATAATGATTTCCCACATAAATTGTATCCAGTCTTTTAAAAAAAAAGAAAAGGAAGATCTTGTATTCATATCACACCTTTCATGATGTCATGTTTGTACATGCTGTTTGTAGCCACCAGATGGTGTTATTGTTAGAGGCCACTGAGCAGCACGCACATATGCTGCTCTGGCATAAAAGGCCAGCCATTTTGTGAGTCAGGCACTTTGGGCCTAAATAAAGCAGAAGCAAGAATGTACCTTGTTCAGTTAAAGTGTACTCAATTTGTACCGTTATTGCATACATAACATTTGGCGACGAGAATACAAGAACCTTTGTTTGCAAAATGAACACGATTGGATTTTTAGAGCGATTCGTGGAGGGAGAAGATTGGGCAGATTTTGTGAAACTTTTGATCCAGTACTTCGTGGCCGACAAAATGAAGGCAGTCGATGATGCAGATCAGCGCCGGGCCGTGTTCCTCACTGTGTGCGGTTCAAAGATCTACGATCCGATAAAGAATCTACTCATGCCAAGTAATCCAACAGAGAAAACGTATGAGGAGTTGTGTACATTGGTACGGGAGCACCTCAAGCCAGGCGATGGCATCATCATCTCGAGATACAGGTTTTATACACACCTTCGATCGGAGGGCCAGAGTGCGGCGGAATTTGTTGCCGACCTGAGATGTCTAGCGAGACCGTGCAAGTTCGGGACGGTGTTGGCAGACATGCTGCGGGACTTCTTTGTTATCGGTATCCACCACGAGGTGATCCTGTGCAAACTTCTGGTGGTGGAAGAGTTGCATTTAAAAAGGGCCATCCAGATCGCTCAATCATGGATGATGACGGACAGGTGTTTAAAGCAAATATTGGTGAAGAACCGAATCTCGGCAAGTACTGTAAATGCGATTGATTTGGCGTTCGGCAGAGCAGCACATGGCAGGGCCTATCCGACTGTGTTCGCGAAACCTGTGGCTGTCAAAAGTCCGCCAGCAGGAATGTATCCGACTTCTCTGTGTTGGTGTTGTGGGGGAAATCACCGGCACCTGCAGTGCTGATTTAAGCAATATAGTTGCAAAGGCTGTCTGAGAGTGGGGCATCTCCAGCGCAAGTGTCCACAGATGAGCAAGCGAACTGCGGCACGCCACGTGGAGGATGAGAGTCTGACTAGCCCGGATCCGGATACGCAATCCAAGATGCCAGAGGAGGAAGTGTATGGACTGTACACTTTCATAACCAAGAGTAAACCAATTTTGATTAATGTGAAGTTTAACGGGATACCGGTATCGATGGAACTGGATACAGGGGCGAGTCAATCGATCATGAACAAAAGGGCATTTAATAAGCTGTGGGATACTAAGACTGTGAGGCCCAGGCTGAGCTCTGTTAACGCCAAGCTGCGCACGTACACCAAAGAACTGAGAAAGGTGATTGGCAGTGCACAAATTATAACGGTGCGGTTCACGAGTTACCGCTGTGGATTGTTCCAGGCAATGGCCCAATGCTGCTCGGCAGGAGCTGGTTGGAGAAAATCAGATGCGACTGGAATGACATAAAGGCATTGTCGTTGGAGGAAGATACATGTGCCCAAGTATTGAGCAACTTCCCCTCGCTGTTCGAACCGGGTATTGGCAACTTCACGGGAGCCAAGGTGCAGATCCTCGTGGATTCAGATGCAAGACCCGTCCATCATAAAGCTCGGGCAGTGTCGTATATGATGAGGGGGGTGGCCAAAATTGAACTGGACAGTCTCCAGCGTGAAGGGATCATATCACCAGTCAAATTTAATGAAAAGGCCAGCCACATTGTTCCTGTGCTGAAAAGTGATGGCACAGTCAGAATCTGTGGAGACTATAAGGCTACGATCAACAGGGTTTCGATACACGAACAGTACCCGTTACCGAAGGCTGATGACTTGTTTGCGACGTTAGCCGGAGGGAAATCGTTCACAAAACTGGACTTGACATCGGCCTATATGGCAGGAGTTGGTCGAGACATCGAAGAGACTTACGTGCATTAACACGCACAAAGGGCTGTTTATTTACCACAGGTGCCCATTTGGAATTCGCTCGGCTGCAGCAATATTCCAGAGGAATATGGAAAGTCTACTGAAGTCAGTTCCCAGAACCGTCGTGTTCCAAGATGACATCCTGATCACCAGTTGTAACTCCAAGGAACATCTGAACAATCTGGAAGAGGTTCTACTGCGTTGGGACAGTGTGGGACTCAGACATAAACGCTTGAAGTGTGTCTTCATGGCACCGGAGGTTGAATTCCTGGGGAGTAAAATCGCCGCTGATGGCATCAGACCTACTAATGTGAAAACCAAGGCCATCAAGTATTCAACAAGCCACAGAATGTGATGGAGCTGCATTCGTTCCTGGGTCTACTCAACTACTTTGGTAACTTCCTACCTAAATTGAACACCTTACTTGAACCACTGCACATGTTATTGAGAAAAGGCAACAACTGGGTGTGGGGCGCATTGCAAGACACAGCTTTTGAGAAAGCCACCAATCTGCTTTGCTCGAACAAGCTGCTGGTACATTCTGACCCATGTAAACTTTTAATTTTGGCCTGTGACACATCGTCATATGGAATTGGTTGCGTGTTACAACAAGCCAATGAGTCGGGGAAACTTCAACCTGTTGCATATGCATCCAAAAGTTTGTCTAAAGCAGAAAGAGCCTACAGTATAGTAGAAAAATAAGTTTTAGCGTGTGTGCTAAAAAGATGCATCAATACCTGTTTGGTCTAAGGTTTGAATTAGGGTAGAAAGCAACGTTCCCTCTAAGTTGCGCAGCTCTCTGTTGCTCCCACGCAGCCCAGGACCGGCTTTTCCCCTGTTAAATTTCGTGCATGCGCGAAACTATGTGTAGGCTGCACAGCCTCTTAAAGGGGCTGTACACCCAGGGAAATAAATAAGGGGCACATTGGTAGTAAGTCACCCCAAATATCTCTTATGCACCTCTGGCAAGCTGTGACAGAGCAGCTTTGGTACAGATCAGGGAGCAGTTCAGCCTTCCGTCACCTCCACTGAGGATGGTGTGTGACAGGGTAGAAACACCAGACGGAGCAGAGGCACAATAACAAATATCTCTTAAAAAAAGGCAATTCAAATAAAAAGTGTACCTGATGGAAGTTTGCAGATATAGAATCTTTGAACGCTACGTTAGATGCCCTATTGTTGGTAAATGCAGTGCGCTGGTTCAAAAAAAAAATGATTGAATAAAAGGAGAAATAGAGAAACCTGAACTGGAAATTATCCGGATGAATTCTACATTTATCCTTCATGTTACCTAATTACACCCCAACACCTGCTATAACTTAACATACTCCTGGATGGCAATCATCATTCTTAATCCCTGATAAAAGACATACCATCCTGACATTGCAGCCCTGCCGTGAGTGCATTCAGGGAATTCAGATTTGAATATAATGACAGAGAAGAGCACATTATCTAACTTCATGCACAAACTGGCGCCCCTCAATAATACACTTCCATTTACCTGTTTATTGGCTCCATGCTCAGGCCCTGGAGCGCAATGGCTGTGAAATGTTTAATGGTTTTTGAAGTACCTTCTTTGTTATCTCACCCGAGGCTGTTTCTGAAACGCTGGCTGGAGTGCTTGGGAAAGCTTGACAGGTGCATTTTTTTGTTGTATTTTATTTTTTGAGAGGGAAAGGCTTTGCTCCATGAACCCCCCCCCCGCCCACCACACACACATACACTCCACAACCTGCCTTTTGATATGAGGTGCTTCTAAAGTTGAAATCAGAGAAATTACTGTCGGCGACATCAGTGGATGAATGTTTAACACATTTATGCGACATTCCACTGTCAGTGTCATCGCCATTTAAAAAGCAGACGGAGGAATGTTGTATGAATCTGTTGGTCCACTCATATTGCCAACAGTAATTTCTGGGGTCATGTGAGGTACATGTCCTTGGTCGATAAGTGTGGCTGAAAGCTTCGATGAGTCACAGTGCACCGTGGAAAGAAAAAAAGAAAGAAAGTGTTATGTATTTAATCCTTTGTAACTTGCATTACACCTGACCATCAGAGGGCCCACCTGTTGGAGTCCCAAGGGATCCCAGCATTCTTTGGGAGCACAGTATATAAGCAGGCCACCCACAAGGTACCTGCACTCTGGAACTTTAATAAAGGAGCTTAGGTCACATTTGCTCATTCCACACAGTACTCAGTCTCACCATTTATTATGAGTACAACAATTGGCAATGAGGTAACGAACAACCGCGCGAAAATGCAAAGAACAGTCAGCATAAGAACATAAGAACATAAGAATTAGGAACAGGAGTAGGCCATCAAGCCCCTCGAGCCTGCTCCACCATTCAACAAGATCATGGCTGATCTGGCCATGGACTCAGCTCCACTTACCCGCCCGCTCCCCGTAACCCTTAATTCCCTTATTGGTTAAAAATCTATCGATCTGTGATTTGAATACATTCAATGAGCTAGCCTCAACTGCTTTCTTGGGCAGAGAATCCCACAGATTCACAACCCTTTGGGAGAAGAAATTCCTTCTCAACTCGGTTTTAAATTGGCTCCCCCATATTTTGAGGCTGTGCCTCCTAGTTCTAGTCTCCCGACAAGTGGAAACAACCTCTCTGCCTCTATCTTGTCTATCCCTTTCATTATTTTAAATGTTTCTATAAGATCACCCCTCATCCTTCTGAACTCCAACGAGTAAAGACCCAGTCTACTCAATCTATCATCATAAGGTAACCCCCTCATCTCCGGAATCAGCCTAGTGAATCATCTCTGTACCCCCTCCAAAGCTAGTATCTCTTTCCTTAAGTAAGGTGACCAAAACTGCACGCAGTTCTCCAGGTGCGGCCTTACCAATACCCTGTACAGTTGCAGCAGGACCTCCCTGCTTTTGTACTCCATCCCTCTCGCAATGAAGGCCAACATTCCATTCGCCTTCCTGATTACCTGCTGCACCTGCAAACTAACTTTTTGGGATTCATGCACAAGGACCCCCAGGTCCCTCTGCACTGCAGCATGTTGTAATTCCTCCCCATTCAAATAATACTCCCTTTTACTGTTTTTTTTTCCAAGGTGGATGACCTCACATTTTACAACATTGTATTCCATCTGCCAAACCTTAGCCCATTCGCTTAACCTATCTA
Organism: Pristiophorus japonicus; assembly: GCF_044704955.1. NCBI lineage: Eukaryota > Metazoa > Chordata > Chondrichthyes > Pristiophoridae > Pristiophorus > Pristiophorus japonicus. Next base: position 309,838,578 of record NC_091977.1, read on the forward strand.
AATCTCTTTGCAGCCTCTCTGTGTCCTCTACACAACCCGCTTTCCCACCAATCTTTGTGTCATCTGCAAATTTTGTTACACTACACTCTGTCCCCTCTTCCAGGTTATCTATGTATATTGTAAACAGTTGTGGTCCCAGCACCGATCTCTGTGGCACACCACTAACCACCGATTTCCAACCCGAAAAGGACCCATTTATCCCGACTCTCTGCTTTCTGTTAGCCAGCCAATTCTCTATACATGCTAATATATTTCCTCTGACTCCGCGTACCTTTATCTTCTGCAGTATCCTTTTGTGTGGCACCTTATCGAATGCCTTTTGGAAATCTAAATACATGAAATCCATCGGTACACCTCTATCCACCATGCTCGTTGTATCCTCAAAGAATTCCAGTAAATTAGTTAAACATGATTTCCCCTTCATGAATCCATGTTGCGGCTGCTTGATTGCACTATTCCTATCTAGATGTCCCGCTATTTCTTCCTTAATGATAGCTTCAAGCATTTTCCCCACTACAGATGTTAAACTAACCGGCCTATAGTTACCTACCTTTTGTCTGTCCCCTTTTTTTAACATCCTGGAGAAGTTCTCAGAAGGGGGTGATTGGGAAACCTTCATGGAGAGACTCGACCAATACATCGTGGCCAACGAGCTGGAAGAGGACGAGAACGTCACCAAACGAAGGGCGATCCTCCTAATTGTCTGTGGGGCAACAACTTATGGCCTCATGAAGAAACTCCTGGCCTCGGCAAAACCAACAGAGAAATCCTACGAAGAATTGTGTAAGCTGGTCTGGGAGCACCTAAAGCCTAAGGAAAGCGTTTTGATGGCGAGATATCGGTTCTACACGTGTCAATGATCGGGGGGTTAGGAAGTGGCGAGCTACATCGCCGAACAAAGGTGCCTCGCGGGACATTGTGAGTTTGAGGGATTCCTAGAACAAATGCTCAGAGACATTTTTGTACTAGGCATCGGACATGAGACAATCCTTCGCAAACTGTTGACTGTAGAAACTCTGAATCTGAGTAAAGCCATAACGATAGCCCAGGCATTTATGTCTACCAGTGACAACAGCAAACAGATTTCACAGAACAAAGAAGTTTCGGCCAGTACTGTGCATAAAGTAACGTTGGTTTTGAGCAGAAACGTACACAGCAGAACGTACATGCCGGCTGCTGTGGCCTGACCTCAATTGACCCAGAGTCCGCCATCATTTGTTAATGCGAGGCAGTTAATACCCTGTTGGCGCTGCGGAGGTGATCATCGGCCCCATTAATGCTGCTTTAAGCATTATGCGTGCAATGGTTGCAGGACAATGGGACACCTCCAACGAATGTGCAGGCGAGCTGCAAACCCTGCAAAACCTGCAAACCACCACATTGCAGAGGAAGATCGATCCACAGTGGATCAGACTGAATTGGAAACTTGTACGGAGGAGGCAGAAGTGTACTTCACGATGAAATGCCTTCGACTGGCTGCGGGGAAAGAAGGCACACAGGGCCAAGCTCAGCCCCATTCACACTAAACTAAGGACTTACACTAAGGAACTATTCCCTGTAATTGGCAGTGCAGAAGTCAAAGCCTCCTATGATGGAGCAGTACACGAACTCCCACTGTGGATTGTGCCAGGGGATGGCCCTATGTTGTTTGGGAGAAGCTGGCTGGAAAATCCGCTGGAACTGGGACGACATCCGAGCGCTTTCGTCTGTCGACGACGCCTCATGTACCCAGGTTCTGAGCAAGTTCCCATCATTATTCAAGCCAGGCATTGGAAGCTTCTTGGGGGCGAAAGTGCAGATCTATTTGGTTCCTGGTACACGACCCATCCACCACAAGGCTCGGGCGGTACCGTACATGATGCATGAAAAAGTGGAAATTGAGCTGGACAGGCTGCAACATGAAGGTATCATCGCGCTGGTGGAATTCAACGACTGGGCCAGTCCGATTGTCCTGGTACTCAAGGAGGACGGTACGGTTAGAATTTGCGGGGATTATAAAGTAATGTTTAACCGTTTTTCGCTGCAGGATCAGTACCTGCTACTTCAGGCAGACGACCTATTTGCGGCCCTGGCTGGAGGGAAGATGTTCGCCAAGCTGGATCTAACCTCGGCCTACATGATGCAGGAGCGGGAGGAGTCTTCGAAAGGCCTCAGCTGCATCAACACGCATAAAGGTCTGTTTATCTACAACCGGTACCTGTTCGGGATTCGGTCGGCCACGGTGATCTTCCAGCGGAACATGGAGAGCCTGCTAAAGTCGGTTCCTTGCACAGCGGTCTTCCAGGACGAAATATTGGTTACAGGTCGGGACACCATGGAGCACTTGAAGAATCTGGAGGAGGTTTTTAGTTGGTTGGATCGCGTAGGGCTCAGGTTGAAACGCTCGAAGTGTGTTTTCCTGGCACAGGACGTCGCATTCTTAGGAAGGAGAATCGCATCAGAACCACCGACGCCAAGACGGAGGCCATCAAGAACGCACCGCGACCACAGAACGTGACGGAGCTGCAATCGTTCCTGGGACTCCTTAACTATTTTGGTAATTTCCTACCTGAGTTAAGCACCCTGCTAGAAACCCTACATACGCCACTGCGCAAGGGAGCCGACTGAGTATGGGGGAATTCACAAGTGGCTGCCTTTAAGAAAGCCAGAAATTTATTGTGTTCTAACAAACTGCTTGTCCTGTATAATCCATGTAAACGATTAATGTTAACTTGTGATGTGTCGTCACACGGGGTCAGGTGTGTGTTACAACAGGCTAATAATTCGGGGATTTTGCAACCAGTTGTGTTTGTATCCAGGAGTTTGTCCGAGGCCGAAAGGGCCTGCAGCATGTTTGAAAAAGAGGCTCTGGCATGCACTTACGGGGTAAAAAAAATGCACCAGTACTTATTTGGCCTCAAGTTTGAGCTTGAAACTGACCACAAACCGTTCATATCGCTGTTCTCTGAGAGCAAAGGGATTAATACCAATGCCTCTGCCCGCATCCAAAGATGGGCATTGCCATCGGCATACAACTATGTAATCCGCCACAGACCAGGCACAGCAAACTGCGCAGATGCTCTCAGTCGGCTACCATTGCCCACCACCGGGATGGAAATGGCACAGCCAGCGGACTTGCTCATGGTCATGGAGACATTTGAGAACGAGAAGTCTCCTGTTACGGCCCATCAGATCAGGACCTGGACCAGCCAGGATCCTTTACTGTCCTTCGCAAAAAACTGTGTCCTCCATGGGAGCTGGTCCAGTGTCCCAATGGAGATGCAGGAAGCGATTAAGCCATTCCACAGACACAAAGACGAGTTGTCCCTGCAGGCGGACTGTCTTTTGTGGGGCAATCGCGTGGTCTTGCCCAAGAAAGGCAGAGTCACATTCATTTGCGAACTGCACAACACCCACCTAGGCATCGTAATGATGAAAGCCATAGCCAGATCTCACGTGTGGTGGCCTGGATTCGACTCAGATTTAGAGTCATGCGTGCGCCAGTGCAACACTTGCTCTCAGTTGAGCAATGCACCCAGAGAGGCACTGCTAAGTTTGTGGTTGTGGCCATCGAATCCGTGGTCGAGGATCCACGTAGACTACGCGGGCCCATTCCTAGGCAAAATGGTTTTGGTTGTCGTGGACGCTTACTCAAAATGGATTGAATGTGCAATAATATCTGTAAGCACATCCACAGCCACCATTGAAAGCCTACGAGTCAGGTTTGCCACGCACGACTTGCCTGATGTCCTAGTCAGCGACAATGGGCCGTGCTTCACCAGTGCTGAATTCAAGGAATTCATGACCCGCAACAGGATCAACCATGTCACATCTACCCCATTCAAGCCCGCATCCAACGGCCAGGCAGAACGGGCAATTCAGACCATCAAGCAAAGCTTGAAACGTGTGTCGGAAGGCTCCCTGCAGACCCGGCTGTCCCGAGTGCTGCTCAGCTACCGCACCAGACCGGGATTCCCCCAGCTGAGCTGCTCATGAAAAGGACGCTTAAAACAAGGCTCACTCTTGTCCACCCTGATCTCCATGATCAGGTGGAGGGCAAGCGACATCAACAAAGTATGTACCATGACTGCGCAAATTTGTCACGCGATATTGAGATCAATGATCCTGTGTTTAGTGCTCAATTATGGACATGGTCCCAAAAAGCTTGCTGGCACAGTCACAGCCAAAGAGAGGAGTAGGGTGTTTCAGGTCAAACTGACCAATGGATAAACACATAGAAAACATTTGGACCAATCAAATTGCGGTTCACCAACAGCTACGAACAACCCGAAGAGGACACCCCAACTTTGACCCTCCAACACACTCACAAGTGGCAACTGACATCATGGTTGACCACGAAACCGAACTCATCATCCCCAGCAGCCCGGCAAGGCCAGGTGCCCAACAACCCAATGAAGAACTGACCAAGCCACCCACACCCGCATTTGTACCGAGACGATCGACAAGGAAGCGCAAAGCCTCAGATCGTCTCACCTTGTAAATAAGTGTACTGTTGACTTCATGGGGGAGTGATGTTATGTATTTAACCCTTTGTAACCTGCATGACACCTGACCACCAGAGGGCCCACCTGTTGGAGTCCCAAGGGATCCCAGCATCCCTTTGGAGCGCGGTATATAAGCAGGCCACCCACGAGGTACCTGCACTCTGGAACCTTAATAAAGGAGCTAAGGTCACATTTGTTCATTACACACAGTATTCAGTCTCACCATTTATTATGAGTAAGAAAGAAAGAAAGAACAAAAGAAAGAAAGAAAAAAGAAAGGATGCATTTATATAGCACTCTTAATGGCCTCAGGACATCCCAAAGCACTTTACAGCCAATGAAGTACTTTTGGTAATGTAGTTCTTGCTATAATGTTGGAAGTGCAGCAGCCAATCTGCGCACAGCAAGCTCGCACAAACAGCAATGTGATAATGACCAGATAATCTGTTTTTTAAGCAATGTTGGTTGAGGGATAAATATGTAGCATAAACATGGATGATTTCACAGCTAAGTTCTCAAGAATTTTCAGTCATAAGCAAAATGGAAAGATGGACAGAAGTGTGGAATATGATCCTCAAATCACAAGTAAATATCATGGGATGTTACATATTAAAATGGAATTTGAATTATTCAGCCACCATAACACAGTGGCCCTGGTAATATTTGTCCTTCCATTATTATTGTACTTTTTGCATTTTTTCTTAACTCTTAATGGGCCACATTTAAAATACAGTTAGACCATGAAATTGTCTTTCAGGATATCCTGTTCAGAAATAATACAGGATCCTGACTGCACTCCCCCAGATGCGTGCAATAGATTGTACACAATTTTAAAGAAGGAGCTACAGATTTTACTTTACAAGATTGCTTAAAAGAAAGATACTACACTGCGTTTTTGTAGTAACAAAGGGAAATGCTGGTATTACATTGTTTTAAAAAAATATTCAAATATACAGATTGATGTCAACCAACATGTTAGAGGTAGATAGAAAGATAGAAAGCAGGAAATGATCAAAATTCACAGCATCTGAAAGATTCAAACCTGGGTTAACATGTGACTCTTCATTCAAAGTTGGCCTCGCTTTCTCATTTGTAATACTGTGCATTCAAAGTGTTTCCTGTGAGTTTATATATATTTTGTGTATCAGCATAGTTTTCTCAGAAATACCATATTTTGGAAAGAATAAGTTGTCATTTTGAATCTGATACAGGGTTGTTGTGAATGATAGCACCTTTGTGAATCATAGGCTGAAATTTTCCGGGGTAGTAGTGAGTGCGATCGGTGATGAGTCGGGTGGGAAAATTGTTCTTTTCGACAGCGGTTGGGAACCCACTGTCATCCCACTCCCACTCGCCTTCCCCCCAGGCGCGTCTGTCATCGCGGAGCCGACTCAACCGGCAGCGGAGGGCGACCCAATTGAAATCATTATCAGGTAGTTTACAGGCACTTAAGAGCTTTTTCTCACTTACTTTTAAAATTTCCCTGCATGGTCACGGGAATTACACAGCTCTGGAACCATGTCTGTCAACCTGAGACGGGTGCTGCTAGTGCTGCTGGTGTTGCATGGCTATTGCTCCAGCTGATCACTTGACAGCATCAAATGTACAGTAAAATCTCCCACCTGACAGATGATCACTTTGCTCAGGCAGAAGCTGTTGCTGAGTCCATTTCCATAACACATTCTGCAAGCTGCAAGTGTTTGCAGCAAAGTCTCCATCCAGTCTCACCTCACTGGAAGAACTCTCTCACCATTGACAGAATGCTTCTATCATCTGTACTTTAGCTGCCATCTATTACATCAGCATGGATGCCGTTTATACTGTCTCACCTTGGTCCTCAGAATCAGACCATGATCAGCCCCAACACCAGCAGCACCAACAACATCATCAACCTTCTCCGCAATTGCCTGACGCTGTACAGGACACAGGGCATCAGCACCCGAGCACATTGCTGCCCAGAGACCAGGGATGGCCTCACCATGGCCACATTTACTTCACTTGACGCTGCACACTCATATGGCTGCCACATGAGGCACCAGATTGGAACCATCAACACCATAAAGCATCCCTACAATTCTCAAGCCATTCCTTTCACACTCACCACCATTGCAGGGGGTTACTGTTATGTCTCACCATTCACCGCAACTCACTAAACCACATCCTAAGCCATTTCTCTCAGATGGTCATAAATCTGTGGAATTCTTTGCCCCAGAGAGCTGTGGAAGCTGGGTCATTGAATATATTTAAGATGGAGATAGACAGATTTTTGAATGATAAGGGAGTGAAAGGTTATGGGGAGCGGGCAGGGAAGTGGAGCTGAGCCCAAGATCAGATCAGCCATGATCTTATTAAATGGTGGAGCAAGCTTGAGGGGCCAGTGGCCTATTCCTGTTCCGATTTCTTATGCTGTTATGTTCTTAAAGGTGCACACAAATTTGTCCAAGACTGTAAAGTGTTGAAAATAAAGATTTTTAGGTTTGACACCACATTAATCGAAATCTTACATAAACATTAGATAAAACACCCAAATGCCTATCCTTGTGTGTTGTTAGTTGGTATTACACTAGAATGAGGGTGAGTGTGAGGGGTGGTTGGTGTGACGGGGATGTGATAATGTAGGTAGAGAGAGGGGGAGGTGCAAGGTAAGTTGGTGTGATTAAGGATGTACAGCAATAGAGTAGAGAAGGCAGAGTAATGGGAATGTGATGAGTTGCAAAGCAGGACGAAGTTGAATGTGGCTTTGTATTAACGTTTCATGATCTAATGAGATCAGTGAAAGGTTTATGGCACTGCACTCAGGTCCCTCCTGACCACATCTCTGCTTGTGCCCTCCTCTGCAATCTGCAACCAGGCTGCGTTAGTCTCTTGCCCATCGAAGGGAAGAGTACCTCCCTGAATGTTGCGACTCACTCCATAAGCATATGGAGGGAGTCATGGGAGAGTCTGGGTGCATCTCAATGCTGCAGAACACTAAAAGCAATATTTTAGATTAAACTTCAAAAGTAACCAAAAGGCCATGGTCCCTTTAAATATCCCAGCTGCAAACACATCATGAATGATGTCACCAGATCCGCTCCATCTGATTGGTCCAGATGGGCTTAACAGGCCCCATTAAGACAAGCTAATTTTCAACAGCAGGGTGGACCCAGCTCGGCCAAATTCCGGTCATGGAATCTTACAGCACAGGAGGAAGCCATTTAGCCCATCATGCCTGTGCCGGTTCTTGAGAGAGTTTTCGAATTAGTCACAAAGCCGTGCTCTTTACTGAAAGTCGTCCGAGTATTTACCAATCAAGATTGTATACAATTTAGTTTTGAATGTTACTATTGAATTGGTTATCACCATCCCTTTCGGGCACTGCAGTCCAGTGTCCACCAATCGTGTCTCACTCCGTGAGAAGTGTGCACCAATAGTGTCTCACTCCATGAGAAGTGTGTACCAGTCGTGTCTCACTCCGTGTGCAGTGCGCACCAATCGTGTCTCATCTCATGTGAAGTGATCAATAATCTTGTCTCACACCTTGTGAAGTGTGAGCTGTAATAGTACTCCCCCTAGTAGACTACTACTCCACCTAGTGGACTATTGTGGTAATGCAACTATTGATGTAAATAATAAAAGGGTCATGTGACAAAGTCACATGATGCCAGGTTTCTGTATTGGAGCCATCTTATAAGTGTGTTTATTAATGATGTCATAAGAATATATCACATGTAGGATAGGATATCGGATTCCCTAACTGATATTTTTGATGGTAGATATTTCTGCCAACCAACAGAGAGACTTTGAGAGGTTCTTTGTTTTGCAGAACAGCTAAAAATTCAAGGTAAATTACAAACACACTTCGCTGAACTGTCAGAGTCCAGATGGCTGCACTGAAGGGAATAATAGGGTGCTTGGGTGAGTTCCATCATGACTGAGAGACTTTGTGGAACAGCGAAAAATGTTTTGCACCGCAAATTGTATCGTCGAAGTCCCCGATGATGAAAACCATAACCGGGTGATTTTAGAATGGAAATGGGCTATTTTCTTGACTGAAGCAGGTGCCGAGGGGTATTAAACCGTGAAAAATGTGCTTGTTCCCACAAGCCAATGGACACGCCACTGATGGAGAGAACAGCACTACAGTCCTGAGACCCTGGAAATTGCTGAAAGTTGTTGTTTTGGAATACGAGATCAATTCACCGTCATTTCAGAAACTTTCAGGACCGAGCATCGCGTGACCACTTTGTGGGAAGAAAAATGAAGCAATCAGAAATAAGTTGTTGACAACCTCTAACTTATCTTTTGATTTAGCTTGTCAGACAGCTATGTCGATGGATATGGCCGACAAACACTCCCGAGAATTTTGCGCCATTTCTAGTCATCAGACAACTGAGGTGAATCACCTGCAGGTTGAAATTAAAAGACAGTTGGGCCCCAAGGCCTCAGCTACTGGCCAACATAACAGTGAATTGAAGTCATGCTATTGGTGCCTGGGACAACACATTGCTCAAAGCTGTCCATATGTGGAGGCAGATTGTTTCTTCTGCAAGAAAACTGGGCATCTTGCGAAGATGCCAAATGAAGAGAAAAATTGTCAATGCTATAAGTAGAAATCGCCAGAGACTACATAGCATGGAAGAGAAGCAACAGGGTGAGGAAGTTCTGGAGATACATATCATCATGAGCATGAGGGTATCTAATAGCGATTCGCGATGTATCGTCATCCACATAGACATTGCAGAAGCCAGGTTAAGAATAGAAATTGACGCTGGTCCAATAATGAGCATAGTACCAGAATCACTATATCACGACAAGTTGAGTGATTTTCGACTGGAGAAATCGAAGATAGAGCTGCGAGCCTACTCAGGAGAGCAAATCCCTGCAGTAGGACATATCACTGACCGGTGAAATACAAGGATCAGTTTCAGAGCTTGCCTCTCTTAGTAGTGGCAGGAGACAAGCCTGGCTTGATAGATAGCAATTGGTTGGGATCACTAAAGCTGGATTGGAATGAGATTTTTTGTGTGGAAACAAAATTTGCATTGAAAGGTGATGTCATCAAGCAGTATCCAAAGGTGTTCCGCAAAACAGGCAGTCCGATCCAAGACTTCAAGTCGAGTGTCAGTGTGCAGAAGGATGCAAACCAGATTACTGCAAGCCACGTCCCATACCATACGCTCTCAAGGAGCAAATGGAGCAGGAACTCAAAAGACTAGAAACTGAGAACATTATCTCTAAGGTAGATCTAATTAATTGGGCTACACCCATTGTTGTTCTACCTAAGTCAGATGGTAAGGTAAGGTTGTGTGGTGATTGTAAAGTTACCACAAACCAGGTTCTGGAAGGTAATCTACCCAATACATTGCCAAATGTAGAAGATTTGTTCACAACGCTGACAGGTGGCCAGATCTTAACAAAATTAGATCTGACAAATGCCTACTTACAACTTGAGCTAGATGTGGAGTCCAAGTCATGCTTGATTATAAATATTCATCTAGGCCTATATCAGTTTAATAGGCTATTGGAATGTCTTCCACCCCTGCCATATTGCACAATTCATGAACAGAAATGGTGTGAAACATACCAAAGTTCCACTGTAACACCCTGCTTTCAAATGGTAGGGCAGAGCGCACAGTACAAATTATAAAACGTGCCCTCATCAAGCAAATGTTGGATCCAAATCCAAGGAAACACAAGTTGTCGTTGGACCACAAATTGGAAAATTTTCGAATTACTTATCATAACATTCCTCATGCAACTACTAGTAGAACACCAGCGGAGTTGTTTCTCAAATGATAGGCACGAACTAGGTTCTTGTTGTTAAAGCCAAACGTGGCACAGTCAGTAGAAGAGAAATAATTAAGACAGAAAGAAAATCATGATAGAGGTAGAGTAAGAGGGAGAAGTGTGAAATTGAATCAGCAGGTTAAAGTGAAGAACCATCACCATAAATGGTTAAAGTGGTTACCAGGAAGAAGAGTGAAGATATGTGGTCCTCGCACATATTTGGTCAAGATGTTTGATCGTGGAAAGGTTAGGTTCATTCACATTGATCATATTTTACCTACAAATGTGGAAGGAGTTGAAAGTTGGAATGATTCGATTATATCTGATGAGTCACATAGTCTTGTTACAAGTAGAATACCAGTAGCAAATCCTACATCAGATGTACTAGAAACAAATCCAAGAGAAAGTCAGAATTTAAGTCTGAGTCCGAGTCAGGCAGATAAACAGTCTGAAGTTGTAGAGAGTCCACATGTAGATCAATGTAATGTATGTATGCCTGGGTTTATCTGCCACCAGACAAGGGGAGTGACTGTCGGAGGTCATTGGGCCACAGACACACACGTGCAGCCCTTGTATGTAAAGAAAGCTGATACATTCATAATAAAGGATGAAACTGAGTACTGTGTACAATGAGCAAGTGTGACCTTAGCTCCTTTAATGAGACACCAGAGTGCAGGTACCTCGTGGGTGGCCTGCTTATATACTGTGCTCCCAAGGGATACTGGGTGAGATGATCTGGGGCTTTTCGCTCCCTTGTCGATCGTCTCGGTACAAATCTGAGTCGATGCCGGACCACCACACATGGGACCTGGCTATGGCTTTCATCATTACAATGCCTGGGTGGGTGCTGTGCAGTTCACAAATGAACATATCTCTGCCTTTCTTGGGCAAGACCACACGATTGCCCCACAACAGACAGTCCGCCTGCAGGGACATTTCGTCTTTGCACCTGTGGAGTGGCTTAATTGCCTCCTGCATCTCCGCTGGGATGCTAGACCAGCTCCCATGGAGAACACAGTTTTTTTTACCAAAGACAGTAAAGGATCCTGGCTGGCCCAGGCCCTGATCTGACGGGCCATAACGGGGGACTTTTCGTTTTCGAATGCATCCATTACCATGAGCAAGTCCGATGGCTGTGCCATTTCCACCCCGGTGGTGGGCAATGGCAGCCAGCTGAGAGCATCTGCGCAGTTCTCTGTGCCCGGTCTGTGGTGGATTACATAGTTGTATGTCGACAGCATGAGTGCCCATCTTTGGATGCGGGCAGAGGCATTGGTGTTAATCCCTTTGCTCTCAGAGAACAGCGATATGAACGGCTTGTGGTCAGTTTCAAGCTCAACCATGAGGCCAAATAAGTACTGGTGCATTTTCTTTATCCCGTAACCGCACACCAGAGCCTCTTTTTCAATCATGATGTAGGTCCTTTCGGCCTTGGACAAACTCCTGGATGCATAAGCGAGCAGTTTCAAAATCTCTGATTCGTTAGCCTGTTGTAACACACACCCGACCTCGTATGACGACGCATCGCAAGCTAGCACTAATCTTTTACAAGGGTCATACAGGACAAGCTGTTTGTTTGAACACAACAGATTTCTGGCTTTCTTAAAGGCAGCCTCTTGTGAAGTCCCCCATACCCAGTCGTCTCCCTTGCGCAGTAACGCATGTAGGGGTTCTAGCAGGGTACTTAACCTAGGTAGGAAATTACCAAAATAGTTAAGGAGTCCCAGGAACGACCGCAGCTCCATCACGTTCTGTGGTCTTGGTGCATTCTTGATGGCCTCTGTCTTGGTGTCGGTGGGTCTGATGCCGTTTGCTGCAATACTTTTTCCCAAGAAAACACACTTCGAGCATTTCAACCTGAGTCCCACTTGATCCAACCGACTTAGAACCTCTTCCAGATTCTTCAAATGCTCAATGGTGTCCCGACCTGTAACCAGTATGTCGTCCTGGAAAACCATGGTGCGAGGAACCGACTTTAGCAGGCTCTCCGTGTTCCGACCGAATCCGGATCTGTTATAGATAAACAGACCTTTGAGTATGTTGATGCAGGTGAAGCCTTTCGAAGACTCCTCTAGCTTCTGCGTTATGTAGGCCGAGGTCAGGTCCAGCTTGGTGAACGTCTTCCCTCCAGCCAGGGTCGCAAATAGGTCGTCTGCCTTGGGTAGAGGGTACTAGTTCTAATAGTTACTTTATATTTCCCACAAATTCTGACCGCGCTGTCCTCTTTGAGTATTGGGACAATCGGACTAGCCCACTCGTTGAATTCCACCAGCGCAATGATGCCTTCTCGCTGTAGCCTGTCCAGCTCAATTTCTACTTTCTCACGCATCATATATGGTACCGCCAGTGCCTTATGGTGGATGGGTCGTGTACTGGGAACCAAATGGATCTGCACTTTCGCCCCCGAGAAGCTTCCAATGCCTGGCTGCAACAACGATGGAAACCTGCTCAGAACCTGGGCACATGAGGCATCGTCGACGGACGAAAGCGCTCAGATGTCATCCCAGTTCCAGCAGATTTTTCCTAGCCAGCTTCTGCCAAACAAGGTGGGGCCATCCCCTGGCACAATCCATAGTGGGAGTTCGTGTACTGTTCCATCATAGGAGACTTCTGCACTACCAATTACAGGGATTAGTTCCTTGGTGTAAGTCCTTAGTTTGGTGTGAATGGGGTTGAGCTTGGGCCTGTGTGCCTTTTTGTCCCACAGCCTGTCGAAGGCCTTTTTACTCATTATGGATTGACTCGCACCCGTGTCCAGTTCCATAGATACTGGAATTCCATTCAGTTCAACTTTCAACATTATTGGTGGACATTTCGTGGTGAATGTGTGTACCCTGTACACTTCTGCCTCCTCGGTACGAGTCTCCAATTCAGCCTGACCCACAATGGATCGATCTTCCTCTGCAACGTGGTGGTTTGCAGAGTTTGCAGGGTTTGCAGCTCCCCTGCACATTCGCTGGATGTGTCCCATTGTTCTGCAACCATTGCACACATAGTGCTTGAAGCGGCATTGATGGGGCAGATGATCACCTCAACAGCACCAACAGGGTGTTAACTGCCTCGCATTAACGATTGATGGCGAACTCTGGGTCACCTGAGGTCGTGCAGCAGCAGCCGGCGTGTATGTTCTGCCATGTATATTCCTGCTCAAAATGACATTACATTGTGCACAGTACTGGCCGAAACGTCTTTACTCTGTGAAATCTGTTTGGTGTTGTCGCTGGTGGACATAAATGCCTGGGCTATCGTTATGGCTTTACTTAGATTTGGAGTTTCAACAGTCAACAGTTTGCGAAGGATTACCTCATGGCCAATGCCCAGTACAAAAAAGTCTCTAAGCATTTGTTCTAGGACTCCCTCAAATTCGCAATGTCCTGCGAGGTGCCTTAGTTCGGCGACATAGCTCGCCACTTCCTGGCCCTTTGACCGTTGACACGTGTAGAACCGATATCTCGCCATCAAAACGCTTTCCTTAGGATTTAGGTGCTCCCGGATCAGCGTACACAATTCTTCATAGGATTTAGCTGTTGGTTTTGCCGGAGCTAGGAGATTCTTCATGAGGCCATAGGTTGTTGCCCCACAGACAGTTAGGAGGATCGCCCTTTGTTTGGTAGTGTTCTCGTCCCCTTCGAGCTCATTGGTCACAAAGTATTGGTCGAGTCTCTCCACGAAGGCCTCACAGTCATCCCCTTCTGAGAACTTCTCCAGGATACCAACTGTTCTTTGCATTTTCACGCGGTTGTTCTTTACCTCGTTGCCAATTGATACATTCACAATAAAGGATGAAACTGAGTGCTGTGTACAATGAGCAAGTGTGACCTTAGCTCCTTTAATAAGACTCAAGAGTGCAAGTACCTCGTGGGTGGCATGCTTATATACCGTGCTCCCAAGGGGTAGCCCCTCTGGTGGTAGTGTAATACAGGTTACAAGGGGTTAAATATATAACAAGTACATCGTAGCTTTATAAAAGCTATCCATTCACTGTCATTTCAGAAACTTTCAGGTTCAAGCATTGCATGACCGCTTTTCTTGTGGGATAAAAAATGAAGCAATCAGAAGAAAGTTGTTGACAACCCCTAACTTGACTTTTGAATTAGTTTGTGTAAGGGGAAAATGGGAAGGCTTCTCCTCCCATGAGCGGGCCCCTGATATAGAGGGTTGATGCTCGCCCCAACCCGCGTAACAGCCCCCGGAGTTAGCAGAGATGAATGGCAAGGTATAACAATCTTTTATTACGAACGTCTGGGAACACCTCTCATCACAGCTGCCTGTGAGTGGAGATGCTCTCCGAACAGCACAATCATACAACTTTTATACATTTCAAAAACCCCTCCGTTCCCTGGTAAGACCTCCCTAGATCTCTAATTGGACTACCTTATCAGTGCTACTTCTCTAATTGGACTACCTTATTAGTGCTACTTTGGATTGACAGGCCAAGACCCTGGTGACCACCTTAGGCCGTGACTAGAATGACTTCATTAGGTCAGAATTTGTTGATTCTCCTTGATGTCTGTGAGTCTGCCTCGAGCCTCTTCGCAAGGTCTTATCAATGTCTGCTTAGGTTCTCACATCATATCCTGTCAGAATATTATTGAATTAATAACTTCTGGAGCCTTGGTACAAGGCCGAAGAGAGGCCTTTTACCTCCTTATGGATCGGTGCAAGAACCAGCACTTTAACCTTGTCCCGCTGGTACCCCTAATGCCAAATTTCTCTTTCTATTTGCCAGCTATATCAGTGGACATGGCCGACCAACACTGCCGATAATTTCACGCCATTTCCAGTCGTCAGCCAATCGAGGTGAATCGCCTGCAGGTTAAAAGTAAAAGGCAGTTAGGCCTCAAAACTTAAGCAACTTGCCAAGGTAACAGAGCATTGACGTCATGCTATCCATGCCTGGGACAAAACATTGCTCAAAGTTGTCCATATGTGAAGGCAGAGTGTTTCTTCTGCAAGAAAACTAGGCATCTTGCGAAGGCATGCTGACTGAAGAGTAAATCAATGATCAATGCTCGAAGTAGAAATCACCAGAGACGACATAGCATTAAAGCAACAGGATGAAGAGGTTCTGGAGATACATGTCATCAGGAGCATGAAGATATCTAACAACAATTTGCCAAGTATCGTCATCCAAGTAGACATTGCAGGAATCAGGATACCCATGGAAATCGACACTGGTGCATCTGTGATTGTAGTACCAGAATCGCTATATCACGACAAGTTGAGTGATTTTCGACTGGAGGAATCGAAGATAGAGCTGCGAGCCTACTCAGGAGAGAAAATCAGTGTTGTAGGATATATCACTGACTGGTGAAATACAAAGATCAGTTTCAGAACTTGCCTCTCTTAGTAGTTACAGGAGACAAGCCTGGCTTGATAGGTAG
Source organism: Pristiophorus japonicus (assembly GCF_044704955.1). Taxonomy (NCBI): domain Eukaryota; kingdom Metazoa; phylum Chordata; class Chondrichthyes; family Pristiophoridae; genus Pristiophorus; species Pristiophorus japonicus. The sequence goes on from NC_091977.1 coordinate 309,854,215, forward strand.
AAATTGGCTGAAGCTGGATTGGAAAGAGATTTTACACCTGGAAACAAAATTTGCATCGAAAATTGTCATCAAACAGGATCCGCAAAACAGGCAGTGAAATGCAAGGCTTCAAGGCGAGTGTCAGAGTGCAGAAGGACGCGAGACCAGTTTACTGCAAGCCACGTCCCGTACCATACACATTCAAGGAGAAAGTTGAGCAAGAACTCAATAGACTAGAAACTGAGAACATTATCTCTAAGGTAGAAGAAGTGTTCTACTTTTCATACATTGATGAATTGCCAGTCACAGCTGAAGAGATTGGTAGAGCAACCAAAAGTGACCCAGTTATGTCAAAGTTATAGGATTATATAGCAAATGGCTGGCCAAACCAGATATCAGAGAAAGATATTCTTCCATACTTCGTTCATAGGAATGAATTGTTAGTGGATAAAGATTGCATCATGTGGGTGCAAGAGTAATTATCCCAAATAAGTTCAGGTCCAAATTGGTAGGAGATCTTCATAACTAGCACCTGGTAATGTGCTTGACCAAGAGTTTTGCACGCAGTTACTTATGGTGGCCAGGTTTAGATAAAGATATAGAGTACATCGTTAGTCAGTACACAACATGTCAATTGTTGAGCAAGAAACCACCATCAATACAATTACAGCCACGGAAATGGCCTCCCAGGGTGTAGCAAAAGTTACATGTAGATTTTGCTGAGCTAGAAGGACAGTAATTGTTCATTGTGATTGATAGTCGTTTGAAATGGGTAGAGGTGTTTCTGATGCGGAAAATAACAAGTAAAACACTAGACAATTTGCGAAGATTGTTTTCTTGATATGGCCTCCCAGAAGAAATTGTTTCTGATAATGGACCACAATTTTGTTCAGAAGAATTTGCACAGTTCATGACCAAAAATAGTGTGAAACATACCAAGGTTCCACCGTGCCACCCTGCTTCAAATGGTGCAGCAGAGCGCACAGAACAAATTGTAAAACATGCTCTTGGGACGGGTAGAAGTATATCATCATCATCATAGGCAGTCCCTCAAAATCGAGGAAGACTTGCTTCCACTCTTAACATGAGTTCTTAGGTGGCTGTACAGTCCAATATGAGAACCACAGTCTCTGTCACAGGTGGGACACATAGTCATTGAGGAAAGGGATAGGTGGGACTGGTTTGCCGCATGCTCTTTCCGCTATCTGCACTTGATTTCTGCATGAAGTATATAGGGTTAAACTAGAAAACATTATAGTGGGGCAATATATTTAGCCCTACCAACTCAGCAGAAACAGAGTGCATGTAAGCAGAATACAGGATACCACAACTCAATATAAGGGGGAACAGGGGAACAGCGGCCTTCAGGATTGTGTAAGGAAACCGGCTGCTTAACGTGTGACAGTGGTCTGATGGGCTCTCCGTGCAGCAAGGACACCCTGTGTACGGCACCCAGCTTTTGCACCCGAAACCTATTTGGGCACAGTCACCCAGAACATACCTATATATGGTATGAGGAAATGTACAATGTAATCCCTATAAATATGATGCTCTAATTGTATTTGATCGAGATGGTGGTGGCAGTCATACTGCTCCCCTGCTAGTTTGTAATAAAAGTCAATTCAACGTGTCATCTGACTCCTAGTGGGGATTTCCCACAACACATGCCCTCATCAAGCAAATGTTGGATCCAAATCCAAGGAAACACAAGTTGTCGTTGGACCACAAATTGGCAAATTTTCTAATTACTTATCATAATACTCCTCATACAACTACTGGTAGAACACCAGCAGAGTTGTTTCTCAAATGACAGCCATGAACCAGGTTATCCTTGTTAAAGCCAAACTTGGCACAGTCAGTAGAAGAGAAACAATTAAGACAGAAAGAGACTCATGATAGAGGTAGAGGAAGAGAGAGAAGTGTGAAATTGAATTAGAGTGAAGAACCATCACCATAAATGGTTAAAGTGGTTACAAGGAAGAATAGTGAAGATATGTGGCTCTCGCACATATTTGGTCGATGTTTGATCATGGAGAGGTTAGGTTTGCTCACATTGATCATATTTTACCTACAGATACGGAAGGAGTTGAAAGTTGGAATGATTTGATTATTTCTGATGAATTAGATCAGCTTGTTACAAGTAGAGTACCTGCAGCAAATCCTATATCAGATGTACTAGAAACAAGTCCAAGAGAAAGTCAGAATTTAAGTACGAGTCTGAGTCAGGCAGATAAACAGTCTGAAGTTGTAAAGAGTCCACATGTAGATCAAGGGCTGCCCTTGGAGAAAAACTCTCCACAGGCTCAGCCTAGAATGAGTTTAAGTTCAACACCAAGTTTGGAGAGTTCTGTCCAAGAGCGAAGGTATCCTCTTCGAAACAGGAAACCAGTGGTTAAGTTTGATTTGTAAATATGGCAAAATAAGTCCATTGACTACAACCTCCACTTTTTTGCTTATCGCCCAAAAATGGGCGTTATTTCCAGCGTGGGCATTAAAAAAGAGTTTTCAGATCACCGGCTTCTCACCCATTCTCAAAGCACCTAATTTACATTTTTGAAAATGGGTGTTATCGCGAGCGATATCAAATGGGTGGTAGCGTTAAATTTTTTTGACCTTCTGCCGTAAAGTGTGCCTGTCCTTGGCAACAGCATGGCAACGCTCGATTCCATGATTCAGGAGGTCAAGGGTCATCATGACATGCACAGAAGAGGAGACAGAGAGAGAGGGAGCTGAGAGAAACTGAAAGCATGTGTGGTTGTGGTGTGTGCTTGTTTGACTGTTGTGGGAGGCATGAGGGAGATTCACCAGCAGCAAAAAGCCTACTAAGCACCAAGAACATAGTTGGCACCGAGTTTTTGTCCAACAAATAAGATATAACATGGAAAGGATGGAGGAGGCCCTGGAGCTGGTAGCCAGGAACACTGCTGCCACAGGCCTCCCAGTGGTCTCCGAGCACTGCACTCCACCCCAGGTTCAGCACCACCACTGCGAACGGCAGATGAGAGCAAGGACCAAGATCCTGCTTCTGCATCAGAGAATGTTGCCCCCTCGGCATCCCCCCGCTCCCGTACCCGTTCAACCATCACCCCTGCCTTCATCTACCCCAATGAGGCACCACCTGAGGAGCTCCTAGGCCAGGCGCTGTGGAGCGAGGAGGGGAAGGGATAGAGGTGGGGAGAAGGAGAGGGGGGAAGGAAAGTGAGTTGCATGTGCGCAGGTGATGGCTGTGTTATCTCTCCATCTGAATGTATGCAATTTGTTGCAATGTATGGGGGCTGGGGACCACGCTCCTGCTTTGCCTTTGTATTCTGTGTTGGTGGACATGTTGAAAATGTGATTTATGTCAATGGAGGAAAAAGTGGGGTGTGGGCGGGAGTTGGGTGTTATTGGCTGTGATACTTATGATTTTAGACCAATGTTGGTATTAAACTTTTGTTAGTGAACATAACCTTGTTGCGCATTGTCTCAAGTAGTTGAACTGTTACACACTGGTGATTCCTTACCATGAAAGGGTTAAAGACAACGTAACATCAATCAACGTAAACTTTAACTGGCACCTAGGTGATGGGCACCATTGATGTCTGAGCTGCACACACACAGCAATGTGTCAGTGTTGTCACTCACATCAGCGCTCTTTCAGGCAAATCTTTCCGATAACAGCTCCTCACATAAGAGTGGGATTTAATGAATGCCAGCCACACTGCTGGCATTCGTTCCGGTTAGTTCCACTTTTTGTGGGCGGTTTTTTGAGCGAGCGATATTCTGGGCGATATGTGTGTGAGGTGGTGAAATTGACGATGGCCGATCTCCATGGCCACTAGTTTGGGTAAATATACGACAAAAAACAGTGGGCGGGCGTTTATATTAAATCTCGGCATTAATTCCACGCGGAAAGTAACACTGGGCGATATTATGGACGTCGATTTTGCCCATTCTGCTGATTCCGCCCCAAAAAAGTGGGCGGGTGTAATATTTTTTCCCGGTGATAAGCCCATTGGGAAAATAAGTCTCCTAAAACAGCCCGTCAGTTTCCATTTTGTGCCAAAATGGGCGATATCTGCGCGTTATACGTCATTTCAGTGGTAAAATGGGCGTTAAGTGGGCGGTAAGCATACAAAAGAAGTGGAGGTTCTAGCCCCATATCTTTTGTTGTGTATAACCATGCAGGTTATGTATAATGATTATCTTGTCATGTTTATTTCTTCAATAAAGAGGGAAGAGTGTCGTCGAGGATCCCCTAGTACAACATTGCGCCACCTAGTGGACTACTGTGGTAATGCAACTACTGATGTAAATATAATAAAAGGGTCATGTGACAAAGTCACATGATGACAGTTTCTGTTAGAGCCATCTTGTAGCGTGTGTTTGTTAGTGATGTCGTAACAATATATCACACCAATCGTGTCTCAGTCCGACGTGTGAAGTGTGCACCAATCGTGTCTCACTCTGTGTGAAGTGTGCACCAGTCGTGTCTCACTCTGAATTAAGTGTGCACCAATCGTGTCTCACTTCATTTAAAGTGTGCACCAATCGTGTCTTATTCCATGTGAAGTGTGCACCAATCATGTTTCACTCCGTGTGATGTGCGAAACAATCGTGTATCACTCCATGTGAAGTGTGAGGTTGATTCTTTAGATGAAGGGGTTGTTCTTATGACAAAAGGTTGAGCAGATTGAGCCTATACTCATTGGAGTTTAGAAGTATGAGAGCTGATCTTATTGAAAAGTATAACATTCTGAGGGGGCTTGACAGGGTAAATGCAGAGAGGATGTTTCCTCTCGTGGGAGAATCGAGAACGATGGGGCATAGTTTCAGAATAAGGGGTCGCCCATTTAAAGTGGAAATGTGGAGGTATTTCTTCTCACAGAGCGTCGTGAATCTTTGGAATTCTCTACCCCAGAGAGCTGTGGAGGCTGGGTCATATGAACATAAGAACATAAGAAATAGGAGCAGGAGTAGGCCATTCGACCCCTCGAGCCTGCTCTGCCATTTAATAAGGTCATGGCTGATTTGATCATGGGCTCAGCTCCACTTCCCTGCCCACTCCCCATTACCCTTTATTCCCTTATCACTCAAAAATCTGCCTATCTCCGCCTTAAATATATTCAATGACCCAGCCTCCACAGCTCTCTGGGGCAGAGAATTCCACAGATTTACAACCCTCTGAGTGAAGAAATTCCTCCTCATCTCAGTTTTAAATGGGCGGCCCCTTATTCTAAGACTATGTCCCCTAGTTTTAGTTTCCCCTATGTGGAAATCTCCTCTCTGCATCCACCTTGTCGAGTCCCATCATTATCTTATATGTTTCGATAAGATCACCTCTCATTCTTCTAAACGCCAATGTGTATAGGCCCAACCTACTCAACCTATCTTCATAAGTCAACCCCCTCAGTTCTGGAATCAACCTGGTGAATCTTCTCTGAACAGCCTCCAATGCAAGTATATCCTTCCTTAAATATGGAGACCAAAACTGTGTGCAGTATTCTAGGTGTGGCCTCACCAACACAATTGTAGCAGGACTTCTCTGATTTTATGCTCTATCCCCCTTGCAATAAAGACCAACATTCCATTTGCCTTCCGGATTACTTGCTGTACCTGCATACTAACTTTTTGTGTTTCGTGCACCCTAAGTCCCTCTGCACTGCAGCACTTTGCAATTTTTCTCCACTTAAATTATAATTTGCTTTTCTATTTTTGTTGCCAAAGTGGATAACCTCAAATTTGCCAGATTATCTCCATCTGCCAAATTTTTGCCTACTCACTTAGCCTGTCTATATCTCTTTGCAGATTTCTTGTGTCCTCCTCACAATTGAATATATTTAAAGTGGCGATAGACAGATTTTTGAATGATAAGGGAGACAAGGGTTATGGGGAGCAGGCAGGGAAGTGGAGTTGAGGCCAAGGTTCGATCAGCCATGATCTTATTGAATGGCGGAGCAGGATGACGGTGTCAATTGGCCTACTCTTGCTCCTATTTCTTATGTTCTTATAATATTATGTGTGCACAAATCATGTCTAACTCCAACGTGTGAAGTGTGCACCAATCGTGAGGCACTGAATCAGAAGTGTGCACTAATAGTGTCTCACTCCAACGAGTGAAATTTGAAACAACCATGTCTTACTCTGTGTGCATTGAGCACCAATCGTATTTCACTCTGTGTATATAATGCACCAATCGGGTCTCACTCCATGTTTATTGTGCCCTAATCGTGTATCACTCCATGTGAAGTGTGAACCATCATGTCTCTCCTGATGTGAATTGTATACCAATTGTATCAAACTCCAACGTAGGATGTGTGCACCAATCTTGTCTCACTTCGTGTGACGTTTGCACCAATCGTGCCTCATTCCAACGTGCGATGTGAGCACCAACTGTGTCCCACTCTGTGTGTATTGAGCACCAATCGTGACTCACTCCAACGTGTAAAACGTGCACCAATCGTGTCTCACTCCAACGTGTAAAATGTGCACCAATCATGTCTCACTGCAAGTGAAGTTTAAACCAATCGTGTCTCACTCTGAGTTAAGTGTGCACCAATCGTGTCTCACTCTGTGTAAATTGTACATCAATCGTGACTCACACCATGTGATGTGTGCACAAATCGTGTCGCACTTTGTGTGAAGAAAACACCAATCGTGTCTCACTCCATATGAAGAAAACACCAATCGTGTCTCACTCCGTGTCTAGTGTGCACCAATCATGTTTCATTCCATTTGAAGTTTGCACCAATCATGTCTCACTCCAATGTTCGATGTGTGCAACAATCGTGTCTGACTCCACGTGAAACATGCACCAATTGTGGCTCATTTCATGTAAATTGTGCACCAATCCGACCTCACTCTGTATGTATTATGCACGAATCTTGTCTCACTCCATGTGATGAAAACACCAATCGTGACTCACTCCAACATGCGATGTGAGCACCAATCATGTCACACTCTGTGCGATGTGTGCACCAATCGTGTCTCACTTTGAGTTAAGTGAGCACCCATCGTGTCGCACTCCATGTGGAGTTTAAACCAATCATGTCTCACTCTGAGTTAAGTGAGCATCAATCGTGTCTCACTTCCTTTGAAGTGTGCACCAATCGTGTCTCACTCCATGTGAAGTGTGCACCAATCGTGTCTCAGTCTGTGTGTATTGTCTTCCACCCCCTCAATTGGAGTTCAGGACTGGAACATCGGGTCCTTCATTGAAACATCTGTGAACTCTTGTGGAAGCAAGTCACCTCGTTCGAGGGATCACCTATGATGATGATGATTGTGCACCAATCGTGTCTCACTCGATGAGAAATGAGCACCAATTGTGCCTCACTTCATGTGAATTGTGCACCAATCATGTCTCACACCAACGTGTGAAGTGTGCACCAACTGTGTCTCACTCCATGTGAAGTGTGCACCAATCGTGTTTCACTTAAGTGTGCACCAATCATGTCTCAGCCCATGTGAATTATACACCAATTGTGTCAAACTCCAATGTATGATGTGTGCACCAATTGTGTCTCACTCTGGGTTAAGTGAGCACCAATTGTCTCTCACTCCGTGTGAGGATGCACACCAATCGTGTGAAGTGAGCGCCAATCTTGTCTCACTCCTCATGAAGTGAGCGCCAATCGTGTCTCACTCCTACAACACATCTCCACTGTCTGTTATGAACAGACACATAACATACAATTAGCAGTGTACGGAGGCAATGCTCCTCTTGTGACGTACCTTAGGATTCAAGCGTGCTGGCAGGGCTCAGGGGTTGTTGGGTCCGATGTCACTCAGCAGTGTACATTCCATACACCACTGCTCCTCGTCATTCAGTTTTATTAATACTCAGCAATAACTTATGCTTGTGGTAATGGAAAGGGGCAACCTTTGACCATGTGGACTGGCAGAGTGGAGCTGTTCACTTAGTGAACTGTTACCTTAATGGCTCGACTTATTCCCATAAGTGTACTACAGAGGCTTTCTTCCTTTACCATTATTGATTTACATTTGTTTGTTTGGAACACCAATGCACGATGTTGTTCAGTTTGAAAGCTTATTTGCAATAGTTCCTGCATGGAGTTGGGAGGAAAGGGACAGCTACATCTAAGAGACACAATACAATAGACAAAGTAGATATAATGCGCAGCAATTTGACCCGGGTATTAACATATTCAAATTATTAACTCAATGCCACTGTTAGAATAATATTGAGTCATAATTGGTGAGGCTGAGGGGTAACCGCACTGAAAGGTCACAAATTGCATAATGTTGTCCCCCGTTTCTCAAAGGAGCTTTGCCACAGTTTATGTTTGCTTTAGGGACACATTGTCATCTCTGGTAGTGCTCAAACTGATTGCAGGGATGTGTGCATTTCTGTGCAGTGATTATATGCTAACTGGCTCAGTGGGTAGCACTTTCACCTCTGAGTCTGATAGGTTGTGGTTTCAAGCCACACTCCAGAGACTTGAGCACACACTCTAGGCCGACACTCCATTGCCATACTGAGGGAGTGCTGCACTCTCGGAAGTGCCTTCTTTCAGGATGAGACGTTAAACCGAGGCCCCCATCTGCTCCTTCAGGTGGACATAAAAGATCCCATGGCACTATTTCAAAGAAGAGAAAGGGAGTTATCCCCATGTCCTGGCCAATATTTATCCCTCAATCAACATCATAAAAACAACTAGCTGGTCATTATCACATTGCTGTTAAAATCAGGTAATATTTATTATCACTCAAATCGTACAGAATACTTAAATTCACAAGGTACACAATTTTCACATTAATCATTGTCTATGAAGTATATCTACTGTATGAACTCTAACATCATTATCATGTGATTCTTGGCAGACATGCATTGTATGTTTGATATGATGCCTGTCACTTGAATGTCTATCTCATAACACAGGTTAAAAGGTAACATGAAAAAATCTTAAGCCAAGGCTTAGTAACAAAAATAGTTCTACAGCAGAGCCTTCTGAGTGGGGGTGGGCGGGGGAAGGTGCGAGGGGTTTAGGGTTACTACAGATTAGATAAAAGCATGCTTGATATGTAGCATGGTCTGAATAATGAGGTCTCCATGATTTGTGAGTTCATCCTGATTTTACTGACTTTCACTGTTCAATTTACACTTCAGTAACATGATTAATAGAAGAAGCAACGCTTGCTTATCTTATGTAAAATAAAGTGCGTGCTGCACGATCGCTTCAATAATTACTTGTATTAACTGCCTTTTCTGATTTTAGATTACAAAGGCCCAAATAAATCTTCTGAATACACTATGTAAGTGACTAATTTTTCTCAAGTCAGTTGCACATCTGAGTGATTGGATCCATTCCCACAGGGAGAAGATGACACGGCTCCAAAATGCAATTCCTTTTTTCCCAGCTTTTTCCGTTTTGATTTCAGACTTCCAGCATTTGTGTTTTAAAAATAATTAATTGCTTAGTACCTGTACTTGTCTACTTCTTATTTAGCCTGCCACTGCTTGATGGATTTGACACCATCTTGAATAAAAGAATCGTTAATCTAATTCTGTACATGCCGGTTTTATTATTCACTACAGCATCCAAAGTCTCTAAATACCAGCCGATAATGTTACCAGTTTTTCCTATTATGACTATTAATAAGAGCAGGCCATCATTTGAAAATGCTCCAGCTATTATTGGTGCAGATTAAAACTGACTGCTCTAGCTGAAGATGTAGACCTGTTAAAATGATAAAATCCTATTTTTATTCACTCCAGTAGCTGGCTTTTGGAACACCCAATGACCACGTTTATTTCAGGTCAATTATCTTCAGCATGTGAGAGAGGAAGGGCCAAGCACCTTCACATGATTGTTCAAGTGAGTTTTGGCCTTGATTGCATCATGTCATGTGCCACAACATTTTTGACATCAGCGCAAAGCCAGAGATTTCAGCAATAAACCCAATCTGTCACCAAATATGAATTGCCTGTCATTGCATGATGTTAGGTTAGGATTGAATGCTACACAGGAGTATTTTACGTTGAATTGAAAGTTAGTAAATACTATACGCAGCTATAGAAAATGTTCACTGTAAATAATCCACATCTCTTGTGATCCGTAGAGAGCAAAGAGATTCAGGTTTAGGTTTCGCTATTTAGGATGCGCAACACACTGAATTAGGAATCTGGATTAAGCCATTTTGAGTTAGGATCACAGCATCATACAGTATAGAAGCACAGAGTGATCTGCACAGAGAGGTCTTAAACAGAGTGGAGTTAAACAGAATGATTTAATCGGGAAGTTGGAAAGAGTGGGAAAGAGGAAGATAAATTTAAAAATCAAAAATAGGTAACTGATACGTCACAGAGGCAGCGGAACTTGCGTGGGAGCAGCAGTGGGAGCTGAGGCAGAGGCTTAAAAGGCAAGGCTCAACATTCAAAAGGGACGTCAGAGCTAAAAGTGACGTCGGCACAAAGGAAGTAGCTGATTGGTGAGTGTTTTTTTTTCTCTGTTAAGTTAGTACTTAGTCTTTAAATAAAGGTTAGTTTAATCAACTGATTGCTGAGTAGTTGCTGGGTGTGTTTTGCTAAGGTTTAGAGTTTATTTTTGCTTGATAGTTCTGAGTCTAACTAGAGGGATGGCAGGGCAGCTCAATCCCGTGGATTACACATCCTGTGGCATGTGGGAAGTCCTGGATGCTTCGCACAGCCGAGACGACTACATGTGCAGGAGGTGTCTCCAGCTGCACCAACTTGAGCTCCGAGTTTTGGAGCTTGAGCGGCGGCTGGAGTCACTGCGGTGCATCCGCGAGACTGAGAGCTACGTCGATAGCACGTTTCTAGAGGTGGTCACCCCGCAGCTTAAGAGTGTGCAGGCAGAGAGGGAGTGGGTGACCGCCAGACAGAAGAGGAGGACTAGGCAGGTAGTGTAGGAGTCCCCTAAGTCCATCTTGCTCTCCAACCGGTATTCTCTTCTGAGTACCGGTGGTGGCGATGGTGCCTCTGGGGTGTGCAGTCCGAGCCAATCCACGGCACCACGGGTGGCTCAGCTGCACAGGGGTGAGGAAGAAGAATGGAAGAGCTATAGTGGTAGGGGATTCAATAGTCAGGGGAGCAGACAGGCGTTTCTGCAGCCGCAGACATGACTCCAGGATGATATGTTGTCTCCCTGGTACCAGGGTCAAGGATGTCACCAAGCGGCTGCAGGGTGTTCTGGGGGAGAGGGTGAATAGCCAGAGGTCATGGTCCATCTTGGGACCAATGGCATAGGTAGAAAGAGGGATGAGGTCCTGCAGGCAGAGTTTAGAGAGCTAGGAGAGAGATTTTAAAAAGTAGGACCTCAAAGGTAGTAATCTCCAGATTACTCCCGGTGCCACGAGCTATTGAGTACAGAAATAGGAGAATAGTACAGATGAATGCGTGGCTGGAGAGATGGTGCAGGAAAGAGGGCTTTAGATTCCAGAGGCATTGGGACCATTCTGGGGGAGGTGGGACCTGTACAGGCCAGACAGGTTGCACCTCAAAAGAGCCGGGACCAATATCCTCCCGGGGGGATGTTAGTGCTGTTGGGGAGGGTTTAAACTAGCTTGGCAGGAGGATGGGAACCTGAGAATAGATTCAGTAGGGAGGGGAGTAAAGCTGGAATTAGAAAGCAAAAATGTAGAAAGTGAGTTTGAAGGACAGAGGAAACAAGCAGGAAAAAAGGGGAAAAAAATCAATTTTTAAAGCTCTTTGTCAAAATGCATGTAGCATTCGTTACAAAATAGACGAGTTGATAGTACAAATAGACACAAATGGGTATGATCTGATAGCCATTACAGAGACATGATTGCAAGGTGACCAAGACTGGGAACTAAATATTCAGGGTTATTTGACAATTCGGAAGGACAGACGGAAAGAAAAAGGAGGTGGGGTAGCTCTGCTAATAAAGGATGGGATCAGTGTGTTAATGAGAAACGATATTGGCTCAGAGCATCAAGATGTTGAATCAGGTTGGGTGGAGATAAGGAATAATAAAGGGAAAAAGTCATTGGTGGGCATAGTCTATAGTCCCCCTAACAGTAGCTACACTGTTGGATGGAGTAGAAATCAAGAAATAATAGAGGCTTGTAATAAAGGAATGGCAATAATCATGGGTGATTTTTGTTATATATGTAAACCTGTAAATACCATGTGTAACCACTAGAGGGCTCATCCCCTGGAGTCCAAAGGGATCCCACAATCCCTTGGGAGCACCTGTACTTAAGGAGGCCTCACAGGCTGGAGAGGCACTCTGGAGACCTGCAATAAAAGACTAAGGTCACACTTTACTTTGAACTCACAGTATCTAGTCAGACTCTTTATTCATACATAACAACTGGTGGCGAGATACAGATGATGAACCGAACGATGCAGAGAACAGTGGGCATCCTGGAGAAATTTTCGAAGGGAGATGATTGGGAAACCTTTGTGGAGTGACTCAACCAATACTTCGTGGTCAATGAGCTGGAAGGAGAAGCGAACGCTGCCAAACAAAGGGCGATTCTCCTCACTGTTTGCAGGGCACCAACGTATGGCTTCATGGAAGATCTGCATGCTCCAGCGAAACCGACAGAGAAATCGTACGATGATTTGTGCACACTGGTCCGGGAGCATCTGAACACAAAGGAAAGCGTTCTGATGGCGAGATACCGGTTCTACATGTACAAAAGGTCTGAAGGCCAGGAAGTGGTGAGCTATGTCGCCGAGCTAAAACGCCTTGCAGGACATTGCGAATTTGAAGGACATTTGGAGCACATGCTCAGGGACTTCTTTGTACTTGGCATTGGCCATGAAGTGATACTTTGCAAACTTTTGACTGTAGAGACCCCAACCTTGAGTAAAGCTATAGCGATAGCCCAAGCGTTCATTGCCACCAGTGACAACACCAAGCAAATCTCTCAGCACACGAGTGCTGCTACAAGTACTGTGAACAAAGTGATGTTGTTTTCGAATCGCAACGTACAGGGCAGACCTAACATGCCTGCACCTGCATGTCCGCAGCTGTCTCAGAGTCCACCAACAAGGGTGATGAATGCAAGGCCATTAACACCTTGTTGGCGCTGCGGGGGTGATCATCGTTTCCATTCATGCTGCTTCAAAGGATGCGTTTGCAAGGGCTGTGGAACAATGGGACACCTCCAAAGTATGTGCAGGTGAGCTGCAAACCCTGCTAATCCTGCAAACCACCATGTTGCAGAGGAGGACAGCTCCATAGTGGATCATAACGAACCAGAGCCTTGGACCAAGGAGGCAGAGGTATATGGGTTCACACATTTACCACAAAGTGTCCCCCGATAATGCTGAAGGTTGAATTAAATGGACTCCCTGTGACAATGGAGCTGGACATGGGCACGAGCCAGTCCATTATGAGCAAAAAGACTTTTGATAAATTGTGGTGCAGCAAGGCCTCAAGGCCAGTCCTGACTCCGATTCACACTAAACTGAGAACTTACACAAAGGAACTGATTCCTGTAATTGGCAGTGCTACCGTAACGGGATCCTACGATGGAGTGGTGCACAAGCTACCACTCTGGGTGACACTGGGTGATGGTCCCACGCTGCTCAGCAGGAGCTGGCTGGGAAAGATACGCTGGAACTGGGATGACGTCCGAGTGCTCTCGTCCGTTGATGACACATCGTGTGCCCAGGTCTTAAATAAGTTCCCCTCGCTGTTCGAACCAGGCATCGGGAAGTTCCAAGGAGCAAAAGTGCAGATCCATCTAATTCCGGGGGCGCGAACCATCCATCACAAGGCGAGAGCAGTACCGCACATGATGAGAGAGAGGGTGGATATCGAACTGGACCGGCTGCAACGAAAGGGCATCATTTCACCGATCGAATTCAACAAGTGGGCCAGTCCGATTGTTCCAGTCCTCAAGAGAGATGGCACCGTCAGACTCTGTGGTGATTACAAAGTAACGATCAATCATTTCTCCCTGCCGGATCAATACCCACTACCAAAGGCAGACGACTTTTCTGCGATGCTGGCAGGAGGAAAGACGTTCACGAAGCTGGACTTGACCTCGATCTGACATGACGCAGGAGCTGGAGGAATCATCGAAGGGCCTCACCTGCATCAACACGCATGAAGGTCTCTTCATTTACAACAGATGCCCGTTTGGGATTCGATCAGCCGCGGCGATATTTCAGAGAAACATGGAAAGCTTACTGAAGTCAGTCCCGCGCACTGTGGTCTTCCAGGATGACATCTTGGTTACAGGTCTGGGCACAGTCGAGCACCTGCAGAACCTGGAGGAGGTTCTTAGTCGGCTCAACCACGTGGGGCTCATATTAAAACGCTCGAAGTGCGTTTTCCTGGCGCCTGAAGTAGAGTTCGTGGGGATAAGAATCGCGGCAGGCGGTATCAGACCCACCGATTCGAAGACGGAGGCAATCGAGAACACACCGAGGCCACAGAATGTGATGGAGCTGCGGTCGTTTCTTGGACTCCTGAACCACTTTGGTAACTTCTTACCGGGTCTCAGCACACTGTTAGAACCACTGCACACCTTACTGCGTAAAGTAGATGAATGGGTATGGGGTAAAAGCCAAGGAAATGCCTTTGTAAAAGCCAGAAAACTGTTATGCTCAAACAAATTGCTTCTGTTGTATGATCCATGTAAGCGTTTGGTACAAGCATGTGCTGCATCGTCATACAGTGTCGGGTGTGCATTGCAAAAAGCTAATGAATGTGGGAAATTGCAACCGGTTGCTTTTACATCCAGAAGTCTGTCTAAGGCTAAGACGGCCTACAGCATGATTGAGAAAGAAGCGTTAGCGTGTGTTTATGGGGTGAAGAAAATGCATCAATATCTGTTTGGGCTCAACTTTGAATTGGAAACTGACCACAAGCCACTGATATCCCTCTTTTCTGAAAGTAAGGGGATAAATACAAATGCATCGGCCTGCATCCAGAGATGGGCGCTCACGTTGTCCGCATACAACTACGCCATCTACCACAGGCCAGGCACAGAAAACTGTGCCGATGCTCTCAGTAGACTGCCATTGCCCACCACGGGGTGGAAATGGCCCAGCCCGGAGATTTAGTCATGGTTTTGGAAGCATTCGAGAGTGAGTAATCACCCGTTACCGCCTGACAGATTGGAACCTGGACGAGCCAGGACCCCTTACTGTCCCCAGTAAAAAATTGTGTACTTCACTGGAGCTGGTCCAGTGTCCCATTAGAAATGCAGGAAGAGATAAAGCCATACTAGCGGCGCAAAGATGAAACGTCCATACAGGTAGACTGCCTTCTGTGGGGTAATCGGGTAGTGGTCCCCAAAAAGGGCAGCGATACTTTCATCAGTGATCTCCACAGTACTCACCCAGGCATTGTAATGATGAAAGCGATAGCCAGATCCCACATGTGGTGGCCCAGTATCGATGCAGACTTAGAGTCCTGTGTGCACAAATGTAACACATGCTCACAGTTAAACAATGCACCCAGGGAGGTGCCACTTTGTTTATGGTCTTGGTCCTCCAAACCGTGGTCCAGGGTCCATGTCGACTATGCAGGCCTGTTCTTGGGCAAAATGTTCCTTGTGGTTGTGGATGCGTACTCCAAATGGATTGAATGTGAGATAATGTCGGCAAGCACGTCCGCTGCCACCACTGAAAGCCTGCGGGCCATGTTTGCCACACAAGGCCCGCCTGATCTCCTTGTGAGCGACAACGGCCCGTGTTTCACCAGTGCCGAGTTCAAATTGTTCATGACCCATAATGGGATCAAACATGTTACATCTGCCCCGTTCAAACCACCATCCAATGGTTAGGCAGAGAGAGCAGTGCAAACTATCAAGCAGAGCTTGAAGAGGATAACTGAAGGCTCACTGCACCTCGCCTATACCGAGTCCTGCTTAGTTACTGCATGAGGCGCCATTCACTCACTGGGATTCCACCCGCTGAACTGCTCATGAAAAGGACACTTAAGACAAGGCTCTCGTTAGTCCACCCTGATCTACCCGAACAGGTAGAGCGCAGTTGGCTTCAACAAAGTACATATCATGATAGTGCAAATGTGTCATGCGAAATTGAAATTAATGATCCTGTATTTGTGTTGAACTATGGACAAGGTCCCAAGTGGCTTCCTGGCACTGTTGTGGCCAAAGAGGGGAGTAGGGTGTTTTGGGTCAAATTTTCAAATAGACTCATCTACAGGAAACACTTGGACCAAACCAAACTCAGATTCACGAACTATCCAGAGCAACCCACATTGGACCCTACCTTTGACCCCCCCAACATACACACCAGTGGCAACTGACACCGCGGTTGACCACAAAGCAGAACCCATCACCTGCAGCAGCCCAGCAGGACTCACCACACTAGGCAGCACAGCAAGGCCAGCTGCACAGCAGCTCAGCGAGGGCCCTACAAACGACTTACCAAAACCAGCATTTGCGCCGAGACAATCAACCAGGGAAAGAAAGGCCCCAGATCGAATCACCTTGTAAATAGTTATACTATTGACTTTAGGGGGGGTGGGGGGGGAGTGGAAATACCATGTGTAACCACCAGAGGGCTCATTCCCCGGAGTCCCAAGGGATCCCACAATCCCTTGGGAGCACCTGTACTTAAGGAGGCCTCACAGGTTGGAGATGTACTCTGGAGACCTGCAATAAAAGACTAAGGTCACACTTTACTTTGAGCTCACAGTATCTGGTCACTCTTTATTCATACATAACAATTTTAACCTTCATATTGATTGGAGAAAGCAAATTGGCCAGGGTAGCCCTGAGGAGAAGTTCATAGAGTGTATCCGGATAGTTTCCTTGAACAGTATGTTGCAGAACCAACCAGGGAGCAGGCTATCTTAGATCTAGTACTGTGTAGTGAGACAGGATTAATAAATTATCTCATAGTCAAAAATCCTCTAGGAATGAGTGACCATAATATAGTTGAATTTCAAAATTAGTTGGAAGGTGAGAAAGTTGGTTCTCAAACCGGGGTCTCATGCATAAATAAAGGAGACTACAAAGGTATGAGGGCAGAGTTGGCTAAAGTGGACTGGGAAAATAGACTAAAGAATGAGACAGTTGAAGAGCAGTGGCAGACATTTAAGGAGATATTTCATAACTCTCAACAAAAATATATCCCAATGAGAAGGAAAGACTGTAAGAGAAGGGATAACCCTCTGTGGCTAATGAAGGAAATAAGAGATGGTATGAAATTGAAAACAAAGGCATACAATGGCCAAGACTAGTGGGAGGCCAGAGGATTGGAAATTTTTTTAAAGCCAGCAAAGAACGACTAAAACAATGATTAAGAGAGGGAAGATAGATTATGAACGTAAACTAGCATGAAATATAAAAACAGATAGTAAGAGTTGCTACAGGTACATAGGGCTCAATTTTCCCCAGTGATTTGCGGCGATTTTTTGGAGCAGGCTGCTTTTTCTGGCCTAACTTAAAAATCCACAGTTTCACCAATCAATTTGCACCAGCGTAACTCATTTAGTTATGTTTTTCTTAGGTACGTTTTTTTTTCATCCAAAGGGGGCGTAACCAGCCACCTACGCCAATTCTGGTCATTTAGTGAACTTTGGCCAGCTGATAGTTATTCCATTTTTGCTTAGGCCAGCGTATGTGGCCTCTCGAGAAAACCCTTGCGGAGAGTTAAAGAAATCGGCGCAGGCAAGTAAATCGGAGGCCGTTCAGCCTGGGCTAGGGGCGGGAAGCGGAGGCCACAGGGGACTGGAACCGGCATGCACTTGGGGACCAGAGAGGGTCACAGGCAGCCGATCTGAAGGCTTGGTGTCTGGGGAGGGGAAGTACGAGGGTGGAGGGAGAGAGAGGTCAAAAGACTAAAGGGTAGCGGGGGGGGTGGGGTGGGGGGAGCGAGGGCGGAGAGAGGAGAGGACACAAGACCTTTGGGTGTGGTCCATCCATACAGACCTTGGGGAGAGAGAGAGAGAGAGTACTGCGAACCTGTGCTGCCTGCTTTGCTGTCGTTTTGAGCTTCTTTGAAAGTTTAACTTTAAGTATGGGGGCAATACTGATAATGCCATACCTTGTGCAAGCGTTCTGCATCATGATGCTATGTAGGAGACAATTGATTGGAGCTCATCACATCAGGAACATCAGAGCCCGTAGGCTGCTGAGTAGGAGGCCTTACCCACCTCTGGTATATCGAGACAGGCATTCGTACCTGCACCTGAGTGATGCAGACTGTGTCAGAAGGCTACGTTTCCTCAAAGAAGTTGTCCGTGAGATCTGTGAGTTGGTGAGACTAAACCTGCAGCTGAGAAGCATCAGAGGACTGCTTTGTCAGTTGAAGTGAAGGTTACAGCTGCACTTTCATTCTATGTTTCCAGATTGTTTCAAGCTACAACTGGGGATCTGTGTGCCATCTCTCAGCATGCAACACATGTCTCCATTCGCTAGGTCACGGCTGCACTGTATTAGCGGAGGAATGACTTCATCAAGTTCCCCATGACTACCCAGGCAATGCATGACAGGGCTGTGGGCTTCTCCAGGATTGCTGGCTTTCTAAAGGTACAGGGCTGCATTCATTGTTTATACCCACATCGCCTTGCGAGCGCCTTTGGAGGAGTCCGAGAGGTACAGGAATAGAAAAGGCTTCCACTCCATTAATGTGCAGCTCGTGTGTGACGACATGCATCGCATCATGTCAGTCGATGCAAGATAACCTGGCAGCACCCATGATGTGTTCATCCTATGTGACAGCGTTATATCTGCCATGTTTGAGCAACAGCCAGAGGGCAGAGCTGGCTACTGGGAGACAAAGAGTACGGCCTCGCCACCTGCCTCATGACACCTCTACGCGTAACCCGGTCAGAAGCTGACCGTCAATACAACATGTCACACATTGCGACACGCAGCATTATTGGGAGGACCATTGGCATATTGAAACAGCGTTTCTGATGCCTGGACCATTCCGGAGGCTACTTGCTGTACTCCCCTGAGACTGTCAGTCAGTTCACTGTTGTGTTCTACATGCTGCATAATTTAGCCATCATGAGGCAGCAGCACCTGGTAATGGAAGACCCACCTGTGGTGAGAGTGGATGATGATAATGATTTTGAAGATGCAGATGACGAGGAGGAGGAGGAAGAGGAGGAGGATGATGACGAGGATGAGGAAACCATGCAAGTGCCTGAGGCCGGAGCACGACGGCGGAGGAGAGTAGGCCATCGTGCTCCTTTAACAATTGCTCGAGCCTTGCACCAGTAGCTCATCCGTGAACGCTTTACTGATGCCTGAGGGCTCAGCGACAACTATTCCACATGGGCATGTTTATTGTTGGGAGCTGTTCTGTAATGTTGTGTTGTGTTGATGGAACATGATTCAGTTTTAATGTAAAATATATTTTATTCAAAAGTTTACAATGTACTTAACTTAATAAAATTATTCTTGTATCAAACTTTACTTTAATATGACTCTTTAAGATCACTTAAAAACTTTAAGATCACATAAACTTGTAAATTTACATAACTTACAAAAAACTTTTAATTTGAGAATAGTTACAACAATAACCATAATAATAACAACATCAACAACAACAACAGCAGCAAAGAAAGGCTGCACCCATCTCTCATCCCCCTTAATTTAAGACTGACCGCCCGCTGCGCTTGGTCTTGGACTGTCCACCACCCCTGCCCACAGGCGGTGGCGCAGTGATTTTGGGCTTGGTACCAAGCTTATTCCTTCTAACATCTCGGGTACTGAGCACCTCTTGACGGTGGGGGGTGTAAGCGCCAGGCAGCAAGTTGGATGGCCCGGCTTGGGGCTCTTCAGAGGCTGGTGTGGGGATTGGAATGGGAGTGGCAGTTGATTCTGTCAATGGGCGCGAGGTCTGGGCGTGTTCCCTTATTACAGCAGCTAACTCCAACATGCCGTCCCTCATGCACCCTGACAGTGTCACAGCGGCCTGCAACATTCCCTCCCTAATGGCCAGTGACGTGGTTTGCACTACCTCTGACATTCCCTCCATCATGGCCAGTGACGTGGTTTGCACTACCTCTGACATTCCCTCCCTCATGGCCACTATTCCCTCACTGATGGTCCCGGATATCGTTCCCATTTCTTGTGAGAGTGTTGGTATTTCTCCCGACAGTCCCGCTACCTCATCACACACCCCACTGATGGTGTCCAGGAGTGTTAGATCTTGCACCTCAGGAGAGCGCGGTTGAGTTCCCCTTACTCTCACCCTGGGTCTGCCTCGCTGCACCCCAACAATGGAACCCGTAGCCTGGGACGGTGGGGCCCTGGGTCTCTATTGCTGCACCCCACTACTGGGACCCGCAGCCTCGGAAGGTGCGAAACCATGGAAAGTCCCACCAGCACTCAAATCACTCATCACAGAAGGGGCTGACAACTCCATGAGCGGCACCTCCTCCATATTCAGTCCAACAGTGGGAGCTTGATCCAGCTCCATCCCTTCCTCCTCCCCCTCACCCCCATGGATGGATTAGAAGATGTTTCCCTCTTCAGGCTCGTCCGCTTCTGAAACTTCTGCATCTTCAGGATTGGCGTCAAGTTCTGCAAAATATAACAGAACAGTCAAATGGTTAGCAGTAGAGGAGGGGCAGGATGGGTGGCATGAGTAGGCTCACACATCGCAGGCCAGGCAGCAGGTTGATTTGAAGGGCCACGTTGAATTTGCAGGACTTACCCTCTCCCTCGAGTGTGAGCCCAGCTTGTGGAGTACTGATTGTTTTTCTCCAGGCAGGACACATCAAAACAACGACCCTCTCTTCCAAGGGTGTCAGTGGGTGCAGATTTGCCGGGCCTCTGAGTCAGAAGGTTGTGGGTTCAAGTCCCATTCCAGAGACTTATGCACAAATATTTAGGCTGACGCTCCAGTGCAGTACAGAGTGAGCGCTGCACTGTTGGAGGTTCCGGCTTTCAGAAGCGATGTTAAACTGAGGCCCTGTCTGTCCATTCAGGTGAACGTAAAAGATCACATGCCCAGTATTTTTCAGAAGAGCAGAGGAGTTCACCTGGCCAACATTTATCCATCAACCACCATCACTTAAAAATGTGGTCATTATCACCTTGCTGTTTGTGGGACCTTGCTGTGCCCAATTTGGCTGCTGCAGTTCCTACATTATTGCAGTGACTACACTTCAAAAAGGGCTTCATTGGCTGTAAAGCTTTTTGGGATGTCCGGTGGTCATAAAAGGTGCTTTGAAATACAAGTTCTTTCTTTAATAACACGTTTTTCTCAAACCGTGTGCCAACATAAAGTGCCACGTTTTCTTTTTTACATTGATATCTGAATGTTGCATTTGCACAAATAGCCTCCTGACTGTTTTCTAAGATTCAAATGTGACATTTCATTATCATGATCATTTTACTGTACAGCTACAAATGTACTTTTAATTTAGCTTATAGCAGATATATTTCACACTTGAGGTAGAACAAAATCATACAGGCACACAGCTGACGCATACTTAATAGAAAAAAACATTACAAGTTTACCAAAGATTTATATGTGAGCTTTTTTTTTCATTTTTTCCATCAGGGCTGTTAAATCAACCAGTAAGTTATGTTTTTCCTCAGTACATTTATCTAAAGAATACTTATATCAAAATGATTCTATAATTACTGATCAGTGGTCCTACACCAACCAGTCATTTTTTTATACATAAAGAAGGTACTCTAAATGGATTCATATCTGCACTGAATACTTAAAATATATTTTTGCAATGACCCATCAATCTTACCAAAAAAAATCTTGTTTTCCATATTTGTTTTTCTAGATTGTTCTTGACTCACTTTTCTCCTCTTCCCCTCCTGCCATGCTGCTCCGTGAAATATGAAAAAAGCTCAAACATTTCTCACAACATTGTCACTAGGGTGATTAGATGGAGGAATCTGAGACCAGGAGTCCATTCAGATTCTCGTGCAAAGTTTCAAGAGTTTAACAACAACAACTTCCATTTATGGAGCACCTTTAACACAGTAAAATGTTCCAAGGTGCTTCACAGGAGCGATTATCAAGCAAATGTTGACACTGATCCACATGAAGAGATATTAGGACAAGTGACCAAAAGCTTGGTCAAAGAGATAGGTTTGAAGGCGTGTCTTAAAGGAAAAGAGAGAGGTAGAGAAGTGGGGCGGTTTAAGAAGGGAATTCCAGAGCTTAGGGCCTCGGCAGCTGAAGGCACGGTCACTAATGGCGGAGCAATTAAAATCTGGGATGCGCAAGAGGACTGAATTGGAAAAGCGCAGTGATCTTGAAGGGTTGTTGAGCCGGAGGAGATTACAGAGATAGGGAGGGGTGAGGCCATGGAGGAATTTGAAGACAATATGAGAATTTTAAAATCGAGGCGTTGTCAGACCGGGAGCCAATGTAATTCAGCAATATTGGATTCAGGTGATTAAAGGGGAAGAAAAGTAAGTGCAATAACTATATTGGCAGAATACACCGTTTGGTCAGACTTGTTAACTGTATAACTGGAATGCAAATAATTCATTAAAGTGTTTAAATTATGACTTGGCCGAGCACCATTCCATGATTTTATTGACAGGAGAAATGCTGGCTATGGATAAGAAGAACGGATTTACACATTTTCTTGAGATAGGAGATGTACCAAGTAGCAACTTAAATAAGAATCTATAACTATTATTCCACAAATCCCATGTTCTTATGATCCCTGTGGCACCCCACTAGTTACTGCTTGCTGTATGATATACAGTATGATGTGCTGCAGGAATGTCAGGGAGATTGCAATCAGACAGGAGACATTTCCACCTCTCCCTTTTTTATGTTCCTTTAAAGGGTAAGTGTTAAATCTGTTTTTGGATATCTTAAAAGATGCTTAACTTTGAGGGTTCACTGTTGGAAATGCTTCTTTCTCTGAGGTAAATATGTGGGGATTTTGTATAGTTAATCCAAACAAGAAACCGTTATTCATTCAAACAATAATGCGGATGGCCGCGAGTGAATTGTACTTGGGCAGTTTGCCATCAACAGTTTTTTTTTTAATTCTCAAATGTTGGCACAAACAAAAGTGCTGTCTTGCTGACACAAGTGAGGGAAAACTGCTGCCAACAAAAGTCCTGAAATAATCTCTTGGGCACAAATAGTACAAAATCAGCCTGAGTTTTAATTAACCCAAATGTAACTATCCAGCGGTGCCACAGATTATTACTTTTTAATCCCTCTGTTGTGTGTGTTTGTATATGCTGTATTGCAGCCTCTGAATATCATAATTACAAAATATGTGCGACAACAGAACATTTCTCAAAGCTGCAAGGTTTCTTAAAAATAGTGGTATTTTTATATATTTTGGTAATGTTCAGAAAGATTGGACTCGATTATAAAAAAGGTTGAAATCAATATAACTTTAAACAAAAGCTTGTTTCATTCTGTAAGATTTCTTGAGATGTAGCACGCATTTCAAAAAGGATTTAGGGAATATCCCAGGATCAGGTCTTACAAAGGGCTTATTCTTAAGTGTTATATGGAAAATACAATCCCCTCTCTGTAATTAAAAGAATCTACATAAGAACTTTACAATCAAACATACCATAAGGTAACTGGTCTTCGGATTAAGGATGCCAAGTTTACCATCTTTATAGCCTTTAGCCTGTTTCACGCAAGTATATTTTGCATTTATATAGTGCCTTTAACATAGTAAAACATCCCAAGGTGCCTCATAGGAGCATTATCAGACAAAATTTGACCCTGAGCCACATAAGGAGATATTAGGACAGATGACCCAAAGCTTGGTCAAAGAGGTAAGTTTTAAGGAATATCTTAAAGGAGGAGAGGTAGAGAGGAGGAAAGGTTTAGTGGGGGAATTCCAGAGCTTAGGGCCTCGGCAGCTGATGGCAAGGCCGCAAATGGTGGGGTGATTAAAATCGAGAATGTGCAAGAGGCCAGAATTGGAGGAGAACAGAGATCTTGGAAGGTTGTAGGGTTGGAGGAGATTACAGAGATAGGGAGGAGTGAGGCCATGGAGGGATTTGAAGACCAGGAGGAGAATTTTAAAATTGAGGTGTTGCTGGACTGGGAATCAATGCAGGTCAGAGAGCACAGGGGTGATGGGAGAACGGGACTTGGTGCGAGTTAGGACACGGGCAGTAGAGTTTTGAATGACTTCAAGCTTATGGAGGGTGCAAAGTGTGAGGCTGGCCAGGAGAGTATGGAATAGTTGAGTCTTGAGGTAACAAAGACATGGATGAGGGTTTCAGCAGCAAATGAGTTGGGTTGGGGCAGCGACGGGCAATGTTACGCAGGTGGATGTAGGCAGTCTTGGTGATAGGAGAGGATATATAGTCAGAAGCTGAGCTCAGGGTCAAATAGGATGCCAAAGTTGAGAACAATTTGGTTCCGCCTCAGACAGTAGCTAGGGAGAGTCTAGTTTTCTTGATGGTATGAGAAACCTGTATCCCACTTATACACCATTCTTCTTTAAGAGCTTCCAGTTATGGATAGTCAATTTTTTGGGGGGAGGGGAGCGGGGAAAGTGGGGTTGAATTAAAATATGAACTATTAATGTATCAGAACATTAACCTAACTTCCAAGTAGAGGGTTGCAAGTTGAGGTGCATGACCACTTGTCACTTCTCAGTAGACTTATTATGGCCACAGTCCATTGGAAGAATGGGGGAGAGCACAAATGTTAGCAGCTGTCCCTTTAGAGGTATCAAGGACCCTAATCCCAACTCCCTAAATGTGGTCTCATACAGGAAGGAATAAAACTGCTCTTCTACCTAGTTTAGTTATATTGGGCATCAGTTTGTACCATTCTTCCTTGAATTGGAACTAGATTCTTTCCCCTTCAGGGCTTGCCTTTCAAGCCAATATTAGTCCCAGTTTTGCAGGAACATAGGAACAGATGTAGGGGGTGGTCTATGGGGTCAGGTTCACCTCTGACCTTCTGAACGATTCGAATCGCTCCCACTCCCTGGGTTCTAGACTTTGGATTTATTTGGGGATGTGACAAAGTGCAAGAGACAACTGGTTTTGGTGCAAAGAACTTCGATTTTATTACGGACAAGAAAAGTACAATGTCACGCTTGTAATGACTAGAATAAAGAACACTTCATCACACATTCAAAAGGGGTTACAGAAAATGGTACACCTCCCATCTCCCAATGCGTAACTCTGACTAGGTTAAACTCCAAGGCAAACAGGGTTTATGCTCACCAATCCTTTATTATCAGTTGGCGGTGGTTCGCGATTTCAGGGTTTGCAGGACTCTGTAGGTTTTGCTTGCTGTACCCCGAATGTCATAGAAGACTTCTTACTCCGTAGTCTTTAGTTGGGTGGTGTCCGCTGATGCGGTAGGGTGTGTATTGGACTTATGGGGTGAGTACCCACTTTCTTCCGTCAGCGGTAGGTTTTAAAGTCTCTTTAGGTAATGTTTCACCTGTTGGTAGCTAGGAGTAGATTGTAGAGTGGAAACTTTTGAATCTTCGGTTTCTTCTTGAGGAGTTTTAGTTTTGGAATTGGTCGATCGCGGTGCTTTCGATGTTACCACATTGGTTGTGGTCAGTTACTGCTGCGATGGCGATGTCCGAAGTTACTGGGAACTGCTTTCTCTGCCGCGATGATGTTCTTCCTTCTTCTTTCGATAGCAGTGTAGTGTGGCCCAGGAGTATCGTCGAGGTTGGAGATGTTGGTGCTCAGAAGAGCTGCATAAAACTGTTGCAGTGGTCTCTCTCCATCCTTCCTCTCTTCGAATAAATGAATGCCTGCTCCCTTTGTTAAAAACCGGGCCCCAGTTATACTTTGGGAGCCGTTCTAATCTGCGCGCCAAATCAGCCCCTATTCTTTGTTTTAATTTTGGCAGGCTCGATATCTCTTTGCCATATTGGCGGGCCCATTAATGGTAACCTGTCTCGGATGTGCCGATCTTTCAAATTTTTTTCTTGATCGGGAAAAATTAGCTTTGGTATTTGCAATGTCAGCCTAGGCCTGGGTTTTCCATGCGGACTGGATGGGCCATTATCATTATATATGCGCTGGATGGCTTTCCTGCTTCAGAGTAATGGCTGGCTATCTCTGGGTTGATTGTTGCGATGTTAATGTCTCCCGGGGGGAAGGGTTTTCGAGTTTACACAATTCCCCAGACAATTTGTTTAGCCCAGACAGCTTCAATATCCAAAACTGATTTCTTTGAAGGATAGTTATCCTTTAGTTTTCAGCCCTTTCCATATGGACCCAATCTTCCTTGTAAAATCCCAAATTCGAAAAAACTTGTAGTTTCTTCCATGTGCAATTTAGGATCCCAAACTTTCTGGTTGACAGTTCCAAATTAAATTCCCTTTCCAATGAGTCCAAACACTGGGGGGGGGGGGGGGAGGCCCATGAATTTTGAAATCCTACACAGAGGATTACAGGAGTAGGCCATTCAGCCCCTCGAACCTGTTCCGACATTCAATTAGATCATGGCTGATCTGCATCTTAACTCCATCTACCTACCTTGGTTCCGTAACTCTTAATAACCTTGTCTCACAAAAGTCCATCAATCTCAGTTTTGAAGTTGTCAATCGACCAAAACTGAGATTGAGAGACACTATCAGTCTTTGGTTACTGAAGTCAAACACATATTCCATAGCTTTATATCCTTGGTAATCCTATGCAGCCATGATTGTCCTTACTTTGAGGAACTTCAGAATAAAATCTCTCATCTCTCTCTAGGGGCTAGAGCCTCCACTTTGTTTGGATGGTCAACACCCACTTAACGCCCATTTTACCGCCAAAATGACATATAACGCCCAGATATCGCCCATTTTAGCACAAAATGGAAGCTGACGGGCATTTTTAGGAAACTGATCGGCGAGCGTTACTTTCCCCATGTGCGTAACGCCGGCAAAAAATATTACCACTTTTTTTGGGCAGAATCAGCAGAATGGGCAAAATCAACGGCCATAATATCGCCCAGCGTTACTTTCCACACAGATTTAATGCCGAAATTCAATAATACCTTCCGCCCACTTTTTTTTGTCATAAAGAGCATATTTACCGAAACTAGCGGCCGTGAGATCGCCCAGCATCAATTTCACCACCTCGCACACATATTGCCCACAATATCGCTCACCCAAAAAAAGGCCCAGAAAAAGTGGAACTAACCGGAACTAATAACAGCGTTATGGACGCCATGTTCTAGATCACATGTTGCGTCCTTTAAAAGGCTGCTGTGCTTCAAACACGGCGGAGTTAGGATGTACTCTGCAGTCATTGGAGTTGATGTGAACATTTCTACAAACATCTTGACTATACTGTGACTGATTGGAAATGAATAAGTGTCTTCGTCAGGCCATTCCTTGTTTGTGATCAATCGGTGGAAATTAGAGAACTACTGCAGTGGGGCCTGTCCTTTCTCACTCTCTCTTGGTGACCAATTACATGCAGCAGACTCGAGATCGCCGAAGGTACGCTCTACTGCATTATGTGCCCAATGTAAGGCATGGCAGACTGATGGGGAGGACCAGACATTACACCCCCCGCAAGTACAAGGAGAAGCATTCTTACCTCGACTTGCCCGACACCACCTGCCTTCAGAGACTGTGCTTCCACAAAGAAGTTATCACTGAGGTATGCCAGCTAGTAAGGGCAGATCTGCAGCCTGCCAGCACCATCAGGACCGCACTGTCCGTCGAGGTCAAAGTCACTGCGGCACTGTCGTTCTATGCCTCGAGTTCTTTTCAGGCACAGCTGGAGACATTTGCGGACTTTCTCAGCATGCCACATATCGCTGCATTCGGCAGGTCACTGAAGCCCTGTATGCACGCAGGAGGGACTTGATCAGCTTCCCTATGACCAGGGAGGCACAGAGTGAGAGGGCTCTCGGATTATCCAGAATTGCAAACTTCCCCAAAGTGTAGGGAGCAATAGACTGTACTCACATTGCGATGTGGGCACCTTTTCAGGATGCAGAGTTTTTCAGGAATCATAAGGGATTCCATTCCCTGAATGTCCAACTGGTTGTCGACCACCAGCAAATTATATTGGCAGTGAATGCTCAATTTCCGGGCAGCGTCCATGATGCACACATCCTGCGTGAGAGCACTGTATCTGACTTGTTTAACAATCAACCACAAGGTCAATGCTGGATGCTTGGTGACAAAGGATATGGCCTCGCCACCTGGCTGATGACCCCCACTGTGTGACACCCACACCGAGGCCGAGAGGCGATACAATGTGAGCCATAGAGCCAACCGCAATATCGTGGAGAAAACCATTGGAGTGCTTAAGCAGTGCTTTAGATGACTGGACCAATCAGGAGGTGACCTCCAATACCAACCTGAGCAGGTAGCTCAATTCGTGGTGGTGTGCTCCATGCTACACAACTTGGCTATCAGGAGGGGACAAGAATTGCCTGATGGGTCTGACAGTCCACCTCACCAGAGCGAGGAAGAGGAGGACGAGGAGGCGGACGCTGACATCGGCCCAGACAAACAGGCTGACGCTGAAACCATGCCCCCACCCCCCTGTAGACCGCATGAAAGGGCCCGTGGTGGCATGATAGCTGCAAGAGCCTTATGTCAGGAGATCATCAATGATCGCTTTGCCTGAAAGAACGTTGGTGTTATTTACAAGGCTGACACACTGTTGGGTGTGCAGGTCATACATCAATGGTGGGCATCACCTTGGTGACAGTTAAAATTTAAGTTGATTGAAGTTAAGTATAATTATACCCTTTGATGTTAAGGAATCATCAGCGTGTAACGGTGCAGCTATCTGAGCCAATGCGCTACAAAACATTTAAACCGAACATTAGTCTGAAATCATCAGTATTTCTGTACAAATCAACCTTTCCCGTCTCTGCCCCTCAGCTTCTCCTCCCCACCTCTACCCCTTTCCCTTCCCCTCCTGACTCCAAGCTGCCTGGCCGAGGAGCCCCTCAGGCGATGCTTCATTGGGTGGGGTGCGGGGGAGGGTTAACGGCCGAAACGCTGCTTGGATGGATACGAGAGAGGACGGTCCCGAGGTGGGAACGTGCTCTAAGCCAGAAGCAAGATGTTACTGCTGGCTCTCATGTGTGGTTGGCAATGGGGGTGCGGCACCTTGGGGTGCAGTGCTGCACTCCAGGACCACTGGGAGCCCTCTGCCACCAGTGTTCCTGGCTACCAGCTCCAGAGCCTCCTCCATCCCTTCCATGTTATATCTTATTTGTTGGACAAAAACTCGGTGCCAACTATGTTCTTGGTGCTTAGTAGGCTTTTTGCTGCTGGTGACTCTCCCGCGTGCCTCCCACAACAGCCAAACAAGCACACACCACAGCCCTAGGTTTTTCCTCTCCTGGAAAAGTTGTAGCCACTTCAGTTGCTGTCATCACTTTCATCTGTATTTTACCTGGATCATTTTTAAGGTTAGTTTTGTTTCTGCCGCATTACAATATATTTTAATGTAACCGCCACATGGTTAATTTCTCATTTGTGTTTGGTGAGTGTACATATGCGCCAATGCAATAGTGCCAAAATCGCAGCACTGTACTCATAAATGTGACAGTGCTGTACATTAAATGAATATTCTATGATATGCATTCCTGCAATAATATTTGGGTGGTGTTACTGCGTATGTGCATGTTGAAGGAAGGGCACTAGAAACAATTATCAATTCAAATACCTGCATTAAAAATGCCTACAATTCTAAAAGTACTTAATTGGCTGTAAAGTGCTTCGGGACATCCTGAGGTGCTATATAAATGCAAATTTTTCAAATGTTTCTTTTAAATCTTTAATTCAATTCCTCATTAAAAATAGCATCAAATTGTATCAAATAAAAACCGTACTTCTTTTTAGGTTAAAGCTTAAACATGATTTGGGGTGTTATTTTACTTCATTTGCTCCTTCTCCCCAGTGATATGTCACATTAAGTTTGGGAAAGAGTATAAATGAGTGTTACTGTACAACAAATTCAACAGATTAGTCACTCTTCCGTGAGAATCAAAGTGACCTAGCTTATCCTTAGTGTCAGATTGTACCTTATTCTGGAGCTTGGTGTGTTCGTGCAAAGCTTTTCAGAATGTTTTCTTTTCCAGCCATTGCACTATTTTGACTAATTTGTCCAAATCTCTTTTAAAGATAATGTCAGAAGTACGAAGTGAGCAATTCATCTGTGCAGTTTAATTCAGAGTAATGATTTGTCCTTACAAGGTTGGACAACCTTTCCTGAAATTAAATTTGTTATGGCATGCAGGGAATTTTGGGACTATATTAGATGGTTAACATTTAGCAGGGGCTGACTTTTACCGAAATGACTTTTATTGTTTCATTTGGCAAATCTTTATTATTTCTTCTGTCAGGTTGACTCGTAATGTATTTGCTTCATGAATTATTTGCTTAAGAATTCATAGCAACTCAAACAAGAACTCGTTGGTTTATTAACAAAGGTATAACAATCACACTACACATTATCAGTTCATCCACTAGGCTCACAATTGCATACCTCATTGTGGATGACCTAGGCTCAACTGACTGGGGTTTTTCTTGTGAACCTCACGTGACTGGCTAAGCCACTCACAATGCAACAGCTCTACAACTCTTTTTGTTTGAAACAGCTCTACAAACCTGTGAGCATACTCACAGGTGCATACATTACAACTCATTTGGTGCCATTAACTCACAGTTGAAAGCCAATTCCTTACCATGATAAAAATTGTCTAGGATATAAAAATCACTTTATAGGAATAATGAAAATTCTTTACAAATGACAACCGGTCAGATAAGATCCTTTAAATAATATGATGGCATTTATGTTCAACAATTTGTGACCTACTATTGAAATATCATTTAGGACAGGCATTGCAGGAATATGTAATAAATGCTACTTATATCGCAACCATATCATCCACCATGAAAACTAATACATTGATTGGGAAGTTCCTCAGAATTGTTCCCGCTCCAGCACTGGAGCAGCTCCAAGAAAACTCCCAACCATTGTTATCTAGGCACGGGTCTTTCTGTGCTGCTTAAACAAAGGAGAAACTTACATTTATACACTGTTTTCTTATCAAACTGGAGCAGGCATTACTTAATATGATAATCCCTGGCTACTGCATAGTCCAGAGACACACGTCTACATCAACAATATTAGAAGCACACATAATGGGCCCAAGTTTCGGGCCGCGCCTAGAACGGCGCAGCCCCGACCTGGACGCCCGTTTTTCGCACCACAAAGTGCGCCTAAAAAAAACTTCCAGATTCTCCCGCTCCCTGCTGGTCCTCATGAGCCGGGCGCGGTGCAGCACGAGATGTAAGGGGCGGAGCTAGGTCCCTGCGCTGAAAACAGTGCCGGGACCTCTGCACATGCGCGCTACAGTGGGCGCGCATGTGCAGTAGCTCCAGGCACCCAAAACTGTGTGGGAGGGGCCCGAAGCATGCAGCCCCTAGCCCAGGCCGAATGGCCTCACTGGGGCTGCGTGAATAAGGCTCCTCCGACGCCCAGCTCCTGCTTCCTCCCTACACTGACCCGACTCCCGCTCCCCCCCCCACCCCCGGACCGGACCCGACCATGACCCGACTCTCGCTTCACCCCCCCACTCCCCCGACCCCGGACCCGACCCGACCCCGGACTGGACCTGACCCGCGCTCCACCCCCCCCCACCCGACCTGACCTCCCTCTCCCTCCCCCCTGACCCGAACCGAACCGACCTCCCTCCCACCACCCCCTCGACCTGACCCGCGCTCCCGTCGCCCCCCCCCCCGGACTGGACCCGACCCAACCTGACCTCCCTTCCCCCGACCCCGACACGAACCGACCTGCGCTCCCTCCCCCCTACCCGAACCAACCCGACCTCCATCCTCTTCCCCCCCCTGACCCGACCCGTGCTCCCGACCGCCCCCCCACTCCCCCCGGACTGGACCGGACCCGACCCGACCCCCGCTCCCGACCCCGACCCGCGCTCCCCCTGACCAGACCCGTGCTCCCGACCCCGGACCCCGGACCCCGGACCGCGGACCCGACCCGACCCAACGCCACCTACCTATAAATCTGGTGCTGGGGACGGGCCCTGCCCGAAGTCTTGGGCCAGGCCGGGCCCGGCCCGTTCAGCCTCCACCCCCCTTCTCCTTTCCCTCCCCTTTCTCCTTCACCCCCCTCTCCTTCCCCCCTTTCTCCTTTCCCCCCTCTTCTCCTTCCCCCCTTCTCCTTCACCCTTCTCCTTCTCCCCCCTTCTCCTTTCCCCTTCTCCTCTCCCCCTTCCCCTTCCCCTCTACCCCCCTTTCCCCTTCCCTTCTCCCTTCCCCTTCCCCTCTCCCCCCCTTCCCCTCTCCCCCCCTTCTCTTCCCCCCTTCTCCTCCTCCTCCCCCCTTCACTGCCCCCCTTCTCTCCCCCCCTTCTGTCCTTCTCTCCCCCCTTCGCCCCTTCTCTCCCCCCTTCTCCCCTTCTCTCCCCCTCCCCCTTCTCTCCCCTTCCCTCCCTCCCCCTCTGCCTCCCTCCCTCCCCTCCCCTGCCCCCCCCTCTCCCTCTCCCCCTCCCCTCGCTGTCAGAAACACAGACACTGACAGACAGAGATTGAGAGACACACACAGACAGACAGACAGAGAGATAGAGACACTGACAGAGACACACTGGGAGGGAGGGGGGGGGGGGGATCCCAGTACGCTGTTGGAGGGTTCCCGGTGCTGCAGTCGGTAAGTAGAAAATGTTTTATTTATTGATTTAAAAAATAAATTATTTCTTATTAATTTTTTTTGATTGATTTATTGGTTGATTTATTGATGTTTTTATCATTTATGATTGATGATGGCTCTTTATTTGTAAAACTGAAGTGTTTAATGTTTGTAAACTTCCCTTTAAACCCCTCCCCCCCATTCCCCATGCCTGATTTGTAACCTATGCCTGATTTTCGAAAGTGTAGACAAGGTTTTTTTGAGCGTACAAAAATCTTCACTTACTCCATTCTAAGTTAGTTTGGAGTAAGTTTTCACTGCCGAAACTTTGAAAACAGGCGTAAGTGGTCGGACACGCCCCCTTTTGAAAAAATAATTCTGTTCCAAAGTGAAACTGTTCTAACTGACTAGAACTGGAGCAAACCAAATGCCGAGAATTTGAATTTCTAAGATATTCCATTCTACACCAGTTGCTCCAAAAAATCAGGAGCAACTGAGGCCGAAACTTGGGCCCAAAACATTGTGGCCTTGCTGTGTAAACATAAACCATTCGTGGCCAAAATTGTCCCTCTATGTGGTTTTGCCCTTCGTGGTTTCAAATCAACCCCCTTACAACAGTTCTAGACACGGGAATTATAGTAGTGAACAGAATACTTGGTTATAGATAGATCTTTCGGTCTCAACAGTCACAATGCTTTTATTCAAGTTAAAGCACACAACTGCTTCCAGTAAAATACACTCTGGTGGTGTAAAACAAACACAGTACAGCACACAACACTGGCCCATCTGAACAGGCCCCTATCACGAAGAATCCATGACTAAAACCATCCCTGCTTGGATGAATAGTGCACCACCGAATCTGTCCAACAGACTGTGCATATGCCTATGATCCACGCAGAACCTCCCCACTAAACCCCTAAGGCTTGCTTGGGACTCACAACACCCCTTCACACATTGCGGTGATCTAAAGGATGTGTGGGCTGAAATAATGCTCACCAGTTACCCCTTTGGCTTATTCGCTGCTTCTCCCGATGAGGCGTACCTTTTGGTTCTGTATCAATCTGTGGTTTCTAAGTCCCAGTCTCAAAGTCAGCTTCCCAGTCGAAATAGCGAGGCTCTCTTTGCTCATAGATGATTTCTTCTCTCCGTCCCAGATGGAGTGTTCGGTCCTTGAATGTGTTGAACGAAACAAGCAAGCGTAGAAGAGGAGAGAGAGGGATGGCAGCACTGCCTTCTCATACCTGAAAAATGCTTGCTGAATCCTTGCGCCAAAAAAACAATCCTTTTGCTTGAGGCAGTCCAACTAAAGAGCATGAATCACATCTCTGGCCTGTGCCTTTGTTACCGGGCTGTTCCTGGGAATAAAAGCTCAAACGAGTCTGGGTGGCCAATAGCTTCCTTTGTCCTGAGGTTCCTGCGCTCCAGGGCTATCTCCAGTCATTTCGATGGCTTGAGCACTGACCAGTTTAACTTATCTCTTACTTATGGGTTCCCATTACATGCCAAAAGGGTCCTCCATCAGCCATCTACCTGCGATGAGGTTCCTGCTTTCAGCCATTGACCCATTCCAGGCTATCCCCGCCCACCTGATGTGTATTCCTGTGGAACATGCCTGGTCCCAGTCATGCTGTCAGCTCTTCTGCAGTAAATGAAATATGGAAAAGCAATGTCCAAAACTTAAAGTCCAAAATCCTGAAGTCTATGTCGATGTTTACGTCGATGCTGACAGTCCACCCAATAAGGCTTTCGGCTGCCTGAAAACAGTGGCCACGGGGCAGCACGGAATGGCTGCCGACTCCCCGTGGAGGGGCTGCCATTTTATAAATTGCCCTTCGTAAGGTTTGGACCAGTGCCCGAGACCCCTCTGCCCGTTTTCCTACTGCAGTGTGCACGCGCCAACCCCTTACCAACTGCCAGGGACCCCCTCGTGAAATTTCCCCTTGGGAAATGGCCCCACAGGAGCAGCCCCGCTGCTGGTTGTGCCCCCAACAGCTTTTTGTGTTGGTGCACCCTCTGTGGTATGGCGGCCCAGCTGCCTTTAAAGGGGAGGGCGCATTGCCGCGGCCGCCATGTTATTTTTTTTTTGTCGGACGATTACTATGTTGGCCCGACAATTATGTCCCTGGGTTCAGCCGGGCTGCCAACAGACAGCCTGGCACCCCCTCTTGGGTGCCAGGCCGCTGGCCCAGCTGAAACCCTCCATGGTGGCTCAAGACCTAACTTAAAAGTATGCAGAGCTCACAGCGGCCCTCCTCTTTAATTGAAGGAGAGAGACATTGTGACACGTTAGTGCTGATGTCATCAGCGTGGCACTGATGACTGGTCAGGGCGGGTGACTCACTGCAAGGGCATGTCCACCCTCACGCCCTCAGCCGCCACGACATTCGCCCTGACCAAAAAAAAACTTCCAAGTGCCAAATAGCAACGGAATCTCTGTCGCATGGGTTGCGGTGGAGAAAAACTTCAAAATACGGAGGATGCGTCCCGTTTTGGGCGGTGGGGAATTTCTGCCCCCCCAGTCTCTAAACTTTTCTTATCCTAACATAATATTTCTAATCTAAACATTCTGGGCTAAACTTCCGGCTTCACTGGGTCCATACGAAGCCTCGAAAACCAGCTTTTCCGATTTGTCAAGATTTGTCTTGACAGATCTTCTGCATCCCCGGGAGAAGGACATTTGCGTGGGAGAGATTGGGCTATTTGCCCAACTCATATCCAGCGAATGTCCTTCAAACTCTTACGCCTGGTGACAGCAGGCACATAGCTTACTTTTACCAGAGTAAGAGTTTTAAAACATATAAAAATTAAATTTAAAAACACATTTTTATGTTAAAAACCCTGTCCATTAAAGTAAGTTTATTTTAAACCGTATTAAAACACATAGAGCTAGAAATTCAGCAGATTTGCACCTGTTTAGCGCCAATGTGAAGCTGAAAAAGTAATTTTTTTTGGTGCTAAATAAGTTGCACAAAATTTAGCGCCCGATTGGAAAATTCGGCAGTGATTTTGCATCAGCGCTAAAAATTATCGCCGGCCCAGCTTTTTTTTTGTCATTTTTATGACGTCAATCAGCGTGTAATGCTGCGCTATCGCCGGGAGTGGAAAATTCGCCAATATCGCCATTTTTATCACTGGCCTAAAAACACGCCCGAAAAAATCAAGTCTTACCAGGTTAGACCCACGACGCATTCGGTGCTAACAGCGCCATCTTGTAAAACAGAGCAAAAGTTCATTGCATAAAAGGATTTGGAGGGAAGGCTGCGTTTTACACAGTGAGCTTTATATTAGTTTATAGTTTGTTTTTAAGGATATTTAAGGACATTTAAAAGAATGCGGTCTAAAATATCTCTGCCATTATTCCTGGCTGCTTTTTCTATGCAGCATCAAGCTGGAAGAAGGCTTATTCAAGAGTGTTTTGAGCGTAATCAAAGAGCTCGCAGGCGTATGGGGAGGCGGCCTCACCCCCCACGAGTTTACAGGGAACAGCGCTCATACCTGCAGCTGTCTGAGGCACAGTACGTTCGAAGGCTGCGCTTCTGAAAAGAGGTGGTAGCAGAGATACACCAACTGATAAAGGCAGACCTACAGCCTACCAGCAGCATCAGGACTGCACTGCCCGTGAGGGGAAAGGTGACTGCAGCACTTGCCTTCTATACCTTCGGTTCCTTTCAGGCATCAGCGGAGGACATATGCTCCATCTCGCATTACGCTACACATCGCTGCATTCGTCAGGTGACTACTGCACTGTACGCATGCAGGATGGACTTCATAAACTTCCCAATGACCTAGGAGGCACAGAATGAGAGGGCTATTTTGCACAAATTGCTAGCTTCCCCAAGGTTCAGGCTTCCAGTAATTGTACATACATCACCCTGTGAGCACCTTTGGATGATCCAGAGTTTTACCAAAACTGAAAGGGATTCCACTCCCTGAATATACAGATCGTCTGTGACCATACTCAGCGCATCATGGCAGTAAATGCCCAATTTCCAGGGAGCATCCATGATGCTTTCATCTTGCGTGAGAGCAGTGTCTCATGCATGTTCGAGCGTCAGCCACAAGGCCAGAGCTGGATGCTGGGGGACAAAGGTTATGGCCTCGCCACATGGCTCATGACCCCTCCCCGGAACCCTCAGACACAAGCCGAGCATTGCTATAATGACAGCCATATAGCCACATGCAACATCGTTGAAGAGACAAATGGAGAGCTCAAGCAGCGTTTTCGATACCTGGACCACTCTGGCGGCTGTCTGCAATACTCCCCTCAGCAGGTCTCTGAGTTCATTGTGGTGTGCTGCATGCTACACAACTTAGCCATCATGAGGGAACAGGATATGCCACTGAGGATTGCAGGACCCCCTCAGGAGAGGGGGGGGCATGTAGGAGGAGCAGGAGGACCATGAGGAGGAGGAGGACGAGGATGAGGATGAGGAGCCTGGCGATGAACCCATGCCACCACCCCCGCCACCACCACAGGGGAGGCCTCATGGAACTTTTGCCGCTGCAAAAGCCTTATGTCAGCAGCTCATAATTCATCATTTTGCTTGAACAGTGAATGGCATGTTTGACCATTGCCTGCCCACTCTATCCCACCATGTTGACTATTCCCTCTCTTATTCTGCAAATGAGACACTACACAGAAATGGTTAAGTTGAGCAAAATAATTTATTTAACATACAGTAACTTGAATAAGGTTTTATTAAACATTGTAAATGTAATTTGGAAATGGGAATAACATATATTAAACATTTCTGTGTACTTTTAACAACTTAACAGAATTGGGAAACTTTTAAAACTTTTACAAAATAGCAGCAACACCAAAACAGCAACAAAACAACAACAAAACAATGAAAGAACAACACCTGCACCTAATGTCTTTTACCTGCGGTTCCCACAGACACTGCATGACATTGCCCCAACCCAGCCAGAGGAGTGTGCAGGACTTACCCTCACTATCGAACAGGGGCTCAGCACCCCCATGGGTAGTTGGCCTTCCTGAGGCACCGATCAGAGTTGCCACACACTGCTCAAGGTCCGTTAATGGATGTGTCTGGGGTGGACCACCACCTGTGCGTCGCTGCTCCCAGCGGTTGTGGGACATCTTTCCCTGCAAAGATGACAATGGGAATGGTTACCAGAGGGCCCATCTGCTCTTGCAGCACATACAGATAGCCATCAAAGCACTTGTACCATACTGTGTGCATTTAATACAGTCCTCTGTTTAATGGTCCTGGTAGTTGCACGTGGTTCACGGGGAAGACATTGAAGTGCAGAAACATCTTTTAAGATGTCAAAAAGCAGTCTTACTAATGTGTAACTATCATTCATGGCAAATAAGGTGCAACACTAAGCCTACATATATCAACATGTGTCAGATTTACAATTTTAGTAATGAAGGAGTGCATGAATAAAAATATTACTTACTCTCACGATCCTGCAATGGTCATTAAACTTTTTCCTACATTGTTGATGGTCCCGCTTGGTATTATTGACTGAGGAGACATACTCAGCCACGCTGGTCCACAATTGCCTTTGCACAGCTGGGAGGGGTTTACCAGCAGCCCTCCTATTAAATTCCCCCCATCTGGTTTGCACAACTGCAATGAGGGCCTTGTTTGCTTCATAGCTAAACTTTTGAGCTCTCTGCCTGCTGGAGTACCCTTCCATTGTGGTTGCTTGGTCTGTGAGAAATAACTGATTCATCCCTGGATGTACTGCGCATGCATGGGCGCACCCTGACAGCTGATCAGAATCGCGGGAAGAAGAAAAAAATCGGGGAAAAAAAAATCGGGGAAAAAAAATTTGCGCATGCGCAGAAGCTCTAGTTTTTTTTCATCGCAAGTTTTGGTTCCGGCATGCAAGACCAGATTTAGCACTATTGCTATCGCGGTCACCATTTTCTGAATTTTGTAAATTCCAGCAAAAAACGCTAACCCGGTACTAAAAAAAAATAACTCCACGATTATCGCCCAAAAACGGGCGAAATCTCGAATACAGATTGAGCGTCCGAAATCCGGAAACCTCGGGACTGAGGCCGTTCCGGATTCCGAGTATTTACGGAATTTGGAACACCTTTGCCTGGGCTGAGGTAGGTGGTAAGGGGAGAGGGTGGAGAAGGGGGAATCCAGGGCGAGAAGGGGGGGATGCCGGGGGGAAGCCGGGGCCGGGGCGAAGTTGGAGGGCCAGGGTGGGCGAAGTCATGGCAAAGTAGGGCTGGAGGTCGGGCCACCGAGGGCCGGAGCAAGGTCGGGCCGCCGAGGGCCGGAGCAAGGTCGGGCCGCCGAGGGCCGGAGCAAAGTCGTGGCAGGCGAAGTTGGTCTACCGAGGCGGGGGGAGTGCGGATTTCGGAAGATTTTCCAGTTTCCAGATGACCCTGCCACGGATCTGCCCGGTGTCCGGATTCCAGAACATTCCGAATTTTGGAACTCCGGATTTTGGATCCCGAATTTCTAGCCTATTAAAAAAAATTTCAACATTTTTTTTTTTCTAAAACATTTAATTAACTTTAATTTCAATTAATTTTAAATATGTGAGCTGTTTTATTTGTTATATTGTATTTCTTGTCTTAGGGGTTTAGTCTCATTGATAATAAGGGAACTCGTAAAAACGGAGTTCCCATTATTATCAACGCGAATACAGCAGAGTGATTGGTGATCCAGGCCCACATGACTCCAGCTTTTTTGTATGTATGGGAACTTCCCATACCCTGCACATTGAATGAAGGTCTCCGACCGGAATCGAAGGCGCCTCAGGAACCACCAGGTATTTTCTCAAAAATATTTTGGGTCAGAGGCATTTGTCCGAAGGAAGCCTCCGACCTGAGTTTTAGCCCCAATATTATGAATATTGAACCCTGGTTAGTTGCAAACGCCGGCTGCTGCAAAGTTAAATTTGTCGGTCTCTCTCTCTTTCTCCAATGATACCAACCACATTTTCTCCCTATATTGAATGAATTAAACATGAACACCTTTCAGAAGCTGAATTAACTGAGTTCCATATGCCAACATATCCTACATTTAAACATTTTTTTAATGGGTTACGTTACCTCTTAGCAAAGTGTTTTATATCCTCCTTTGTCTTTAATAATTCTGGCTTCCTCTTAATGCCCTTGCTATCTCCTTACCTTTTCTTGTATTTTCTATGTCCCTGATCGACTTCCTTACACAGCAATGACCAGAATCCCTAAAGCTTATTTATCTGATCTGGAACAATCTAGCACAAGGATGTAGTTCCATACTAGATACCACCTCCCACCATTCACTCATGATTCCCAAGTCTCGTGATTGCCTGTTCTGTCTCTCCATTTGTCTGTATAATTTGCGCTATGTGTTTCTGGGATGTCCTATTTCATTCAATTATAGCCTTTAAAGCCAGAGACAGGGAGGTATAGTGTCCCATATGCGCAATGGCTCGAATGGTTTCATCCTCCAGAGGCAGAGTCATCTGTAGAAATGTGGCATTATGATGATGTACCAAAGTTTCAGCAGCAATACGAGTGTTTCTCGTTGGAGTCAAACAAAACTGTCATTCTCGTATGGAGCATTGAGTTATATTCTGTCATGTGAGTGGCTGTGGTAGTCGCACAATAATGTGCTTTTTCTTTATACACGCCCCATTTATTTATTCTAATCTGTCATTTTGGTGATTCTTTGTCAAGGGCGAACCCACAAGCTGGAACAGTATGTTGATGGACTACAATACATCTACAAACCCATATTGTCCCTTTCAGAGTACAACTCTGCATAAGTGGTGCTATCCAAGTTCCTCCCTTCGTAATCAGATATCTTGGATATTCCTCATACTGTTTATGGATTGGACCTAACTCAGAGTCTGCCACTGTTCCAATCGATTTTACCCTGTACACCTTCCAAGGTTTCGTTTCATTTCCATTTTTCCTTAACAAAGGCAAGATCCTATAAAAGACTCAGCAGTCCGGGGAGCGTCGAGAGAGGCGGGAGTTGAGAGAGGCAGCGGCCAATAAAAGGCTCAGCAGTCCGGGGAGCGTCAAGAGAGGCGGGAGTTGAGACACGTACCGGTGCAGCTCCAGCTGAGAGAAGTCAAAAAAGAAGTAGAAAGAAATCAAAAGGTGACGTCACAGCCAACGTGGTAAGTGATTGGCTGCTGATTGGTGAGTAGTTTTTCTTTTTCTTTATTAGTCAGTAACTTTTAACATTGTTGTCGGCAATTTAAGTGTATCTAAGGGTTAAGTCATGGCAGGACAGCTCGGTCACGTGATATGCTCCTCCTGTACCATGTGGGAACACGGGGACAACACCAGTGTCCCTGACGACTACATGTGCGGGAAGTGTGTCCACCTCCGGTTACTGACGGTCCGCGTTGCGGAGTTGGAGCTGAAGGTGGATTCACTCTGGAGCATCCACGATGCTGAGAATGACGTGAGTATCACATGTAGCGAGTTGGTCTTACCGCAGGAGAAGGGTCCACAGCCAGCGAGGGAATGGAAGACCAGCAGGAAGAGTAGTGCAAGGAAGGTAGTGCAGGGGTCCCCTGTGGTCATCCCACTGCAAAACAGATACACTGCTTTGAGTGCTGTTGAGGGGGATGACTCATCAGGAGTGGGCAGCAGCAGCCAAGTTCATGGCACCGTGGCTGGCTCTGTTGCACAGGAGGACAGGAAAAAGAGTGGGCGAGCGATAGTGATAGGGGATTCAATTGTAAGGGGAATAGATAGGCGTTTCTGCGGCCGCAACCGAGACTCCAGGATGGTATGTTGCCTCCCTGGTGCAAGGGTCAAGGATGTCTCGGAGCGGGTGCAGGACATTCTAAAAAGGGAGGGAGAACAGCCAGTTGTCGTGGTGCACGTTGGTACCAATGACATAGGTAAAAAAAGGGATGAGTTCCTACGAAATGAATTTAAGGAGCTAGGAGCTAAATTAAAAAGTAGGACCTCAAAAGTAGTAATCTCGGGATTGCTACCAGTGCCACGTGCTAGTCAGAGTAGGAATCGCAGGATAGCTCAGATGAATACGTGGCTTGAGCAATGGTGCAGCAGGGAGGGATTCAAATTCCTGGGGCATTGGAACCGGTTCTGGGGGAGGTGGGACCAGTACAATCCGGACGGTCTGCACCTGGGCAGAATCGGAACCAATGTCCTCGGGGGAGTGTTTGCTAGTGCTGTTGGGGAGGAGTTAAACTAATATGGCAGGGGGATGGGAACCAATGCAGGGAGATAGAGGGAAACAAAAAGGAGGCAAAAACAAAAGACAGAAAGGAGATGAGGAAAAGTGGAGGGCAGAGAAACCCAAGGCAAAGAACAAAAAGGGCCATTGCACAGCAAAATTCTAAAAGGACAGAGGGTGTTAAAAAAACAAGCCTAAAGGCTTTGTGTCTTAATGCAAGGAGTATCCGCAATAAGGTGGATGAATTAACTGTGCAAATAGATGTTAACAAATATGATGTGATTGGGATTACGGAGACGTGGCTCCAGGATGAGCAGGGCTGGGAACTCAACATCCAGGGGTATTCAACATTCAGGAAGGATAGAATAAAAGGAAAAGGAAGTGGGGTAGCATTGCTGGTTAAGGAGGAGATTAAGGCAATAGTTAGGAAGGACATTAGCTTGGATGATGTGGAATCTATATGGGTAGAGCTGCAGAACACCAAAGGGCAAAAAACGTTAGTGGGAGTTGTGTACAGACCTCCAAACAGTAGTAGTGATGTTGGGGAGGGCATCAAACAGGAAATTAGGGGTGCGTGCAATAAAGGTGCAGCAGTTATAATGGGTGACTTTAATATGCACATAGATTGGGCTAACCAAACTGGAAGCAATACGGTGGAGGAGGATTTTCTGGAGTGCATAAGGGATGGTTTTTGTGGACCAATATGTCGAGGAACCAACTAGGGGGGAGGCCATCTTAGACTGGGTGTTATGTAATGAGAGAGGATTAATTAGCAATCTCGTTGTGCGAGGCCCCTTGGGGAAGAGTGACCATAATATGGTGGAATTCTGCATAGGGATGGAGAATGAAACAGTTAATTCAGAGACCATGGTCCAGAACTTAAAGAAGGCTAACTTTGAAGGTATGAGGCGTGAATTGGCTGGGATGGATTGGCGAATGATACTTAAGGGGTTGAATATGGATGGGCAATGGCAGACATTTAGAGACCGCATGGATGAATTACAACAATTGTACATTCCTGTCTGGCATAGAAATAAAAAAGGGAAGGTGGCTCAACCGTGGCTATCAAGGGAAATCAGGGATAGTATTAAAGCCAAGGAAGTGGCATACAAATTGGCCAGAAATAGCAGCGAACCCGGGGACTGGGAGAAATTTAGAACTCAGCAGAGGAGGACAAAGGGTTTGATTAGGGCAGGGAAAATGGAGTATGAGAAGAAGCTTGCAGGGAACATTAAGACGGATTGCAAAAGTTTCTATAGATATGTAAAGAGAAAAAGGTTAGTAAAGACAAATGTAGGTCCCCTAGTCAGAATCAGGGGAAGTCATAACGGGGAACAAAGAAATGGCGGACCAATTGAACAAGTACTTTGGTTCGGTATTCACGAAGGAGGACACGAACAACCTTTCGGTTATAAAAGGGTTCGGGGGGTCTAGTAAGGAGGAGGAACTGAGGGAAATCCTTATTAGCCGGGAAATTGTGTTGGGGAAATTGATGGGATTGAAGGCCGATAAATCCCCAGGGCCTGATGGACTGCATCCCAGAGTACTTAAGGAGGTGGCCTTGGAAATAGTGGATGCGTTGACAGTCATTTTCCAACATTCCATTGACTCTGGATCAGTTCCTATGGAGTGGAGGGTAGCCAATGTAACCCCACTTTTTAAAAAAGGAGGGAGAGAGAAAACAGGGAATTATAGACCGGTCAGCCTGACATCGGTAGTGGGTAAAATGATGGAATCAATTATTAAGGATGTCATAGCAGTGCATTTGGAAAGAGGTGACATGATAGGTCCAAGTCAGCATGGATTTGTGAAAGGGAAATCATGCTTGACAAATCTTCTGGAATTTTTTGAGGATGTTTCCAGTAGAGTGGATAAGGGAGAACCAGTTGATGTGGTATATTTGGACTTTCAGAAGGCGTTCGACAAGGTCCCACACAAGAGATTGATGTGCAAAGTTAGAGCACATGGGATTGGGGGTAGTGTACTGACATGGATTGAGAACTGGTTGTCAGACAGGAAGCAAAGAGTAGGAGTAAATGGGTACTTTTCAGAATGGCAGGCAGTGACTAGTGGGGTACCGCAAGGTTCTGTGCTGGGGCCCCAGCTGTTTACACTGTACATTAATGATTTAGATGAGGGGATTAAATGTAGTATCTCCAAATTTGCGGATGACACTAAGTTGGGTGGCAGTGTGAGCTGCGAGGAGGATGCTGTGAGGCTGCAGAGCGACTTGGATAGGTTAGGTAAGTGGGCAAATGCATGGCAGATGAAGTATAATGTGGATAAATGTGAGGTTATCCACTTTGGTGGTAAAAACAGAGAGACAGACTATTATCTGAATGGTGACAGATTAGGAAAAGGGGAGGTGCAAAGAGACCTGGGTGTCATGGTACATCAGTCATTGAAGGTTGGCATGCAGGTGCAGCAGGCGGTTAAGAAAGCAAATGGCATGTTGGCCTTCATAGCAAGGGGATTTGAGTACAGGGGCAGGGAGGTGTTGCTACAGTTGTACAGGGCATTGGTGAGGCCACACCTGGAGTATTGTGTACAGTTTTGGTCTCCTAACCTGAGGAAGGACATTCTTGCTATTGAGGGAGTGCAGCGAAGGTTCACCAGACTGATTCCCGGGATGGCGGGACTGACCTATCAAGAAAAACTGGATCAACTGGGCTTGTATTCACTGGAGTTCAGAAGAATGAGAGGGGACCTCATAGAAACATTTAAAATTCTGACGGGGTTAGACAGGTTAGATGCAGGAAGAATGTTCCCAATGTTGGGGAAGTCCAGAACCAGAGGTCACAGTCTAA
Source organism: Pristiophorus japonicus (assembly GCF_044704955.1). Classification (NCBI taxonomy): domain Eukaryota; kingdom Metazoa; phylum Chordata; class Chondrichthyes; family Pristiophoridae; genus Pristiophorus; species Pristiophorus japonicus. Next base: position 309,898,633 of record NC_091977.1, read on the forward strand.
GGATAAGGGGTAAGCCATTTAGGACCGAGATGCGGAGGAACTTCTTCACCCAGAGAGTGGTGAACCTGTGGAATTCTCTACCACAGAAAGTTGTTGAGGCCAATTCACTAAATATATTCAAAAAGGAGTTAGATGAGGTCCTTACTACTAGGGGGTCAAGGGGTATGGCGAGAAAGCAGGAATGGGGTACTGAAGTTGAATGTTCAGCCATGAACTCATTGAATGGCGGTGCAGGCTAGAAGGGCCGAATGGCCTACTCCTGCACCTATTTTCTATGTTTCTATGTTTCTATCAATCCCACTGGTCTTATATCTTCATTTCTTTCCCCTTCCCTAGAGGCCCGAAATGCCATTCCCATTTGCTGCATCATATCATTGTCTATGTCGTGGTTCCTTTGAACCATTTTCTCCATTGTTCTTCATGAATAAACAAAGGGATTTGATTACCCTCCATGTTGTCCAGTCCCTTCTGTACCACATTCATCACAAATGTCACGTAGAGGCTACACACAATACCTCGAGTAAGGTCTTGATTCTGGTTAGTTTCATTGTTTGCCAATAATCTTTTTAATTGCTTCTTCATTATCTCATTGTGTTCCCACACACTTTATCTATTCTGTTTATTTCTGCTCATCATCTCACTCATAGGCAGTCCCTCGGAATCGAGGAAGACTTGCTTCCATTCCAACAGTGAGTTCTCAGGTGACTGAACAGTCCAATATGGGAATTACAGTCTTTGTCACAGGTGGGACAGACAGTGATTGGAGAAAAGGGTGGATGGGGAGTCTGGTTTGCCGCACGCTCTTTCCATTGCCTGCGCTTGTTTTCTGCATGCTCTCGGCAATGAGACTCGAGGTGCTCAGTGCCCTCCCAGATGCTCTTCCTCCACTTAGTGCGGTCTTTGGCCAGGAACTCCCAGGTATCAGTGGGGATGTTGCACTTTATCAAGGAGGCTTTGAGGGTGTCCTTGAGATGTTTCCTCTGCCCACCTGGGGCTCGTTTGCCATATAGGAGTTCCGAGTAGAGCACTTGCTTTGGGAATCTTGTGTTGGGCATGTGAACAATGTGGTCCATCCAACGGAGCTGGTCGAGTGTGGTCAGTGCTTCGATGCTGGGGACGTTGGCCTGGTCACGAACACTGATGTTGGTGTGTCTGTCCTCCCAGGGGATTTGCAGGTTCTTGTGGAGACATCGTTGGTGGTATTTCTCCAGCGATTTGAGGTGTCTACTGTATATGGTCCACGTCTCTGAGTCATACATTACTCCTGCTAACCTTGCCGTGGCTTCTATTCCTAGCCATTCTGTCAGCTCTTGTTTTCTTTGCGATTTAAACTGATTCTCCTTATGTTCCTCATTTCCCTCCGCCAATTGGTTCCTGTTTTTTATTCTTTACTAATGCATTATTTACTAATTTTCCTACCATTTTGTCTATCAATTGTGAATAACTTCCTTTACATAATCTAACTGACAGATTCAAGCTCATGTTTAATACAACCGGTACAATTTCAAAATGCACACCGTTATATTAAATTTCCTGATTCAATTACTTCTAGTCCATTAACATTTGGGTTATTTTGCTGGATTGGATGAGTAGAGTTCTTTTTGTGAGGTGGTGTGTCTTTTGTTTTGGTCCCTCATATGTTTTAGTGTTATGATGATCACCATCAGCGTTTGTACTTTGCAAACCAATAGTTAACATTAATTATCAACATAAGACATTTCTTACTTTAAAATTACCTGCTGTCATTACCTTTTAAATTTGTATTGAAGTCTTTTACAATGGTCTTGAATCACTTTTTGTCCTAGTGTGATACTAACTCTTTAATTGAACCCTATTAATTCGGGGTAAGGGTGTATCCCACCCCACCTGGTTCAGGGGAGTCTTCCTGGTCTCCCGCATACAGGACTCCCGCCTTCGGGTTCTTTCTCTAATCACCAAAATTTTGAGACTATACCTCAATTTATCACCGATTCCAAACCTAACCCTTTTGAGGTCCTCTGCTTCCTCAAGGAGGTCGTTTCACACTTGGATCCATGTTTTGCTATGGAATCTGTAAGGTATGGCCTCCTTATCTCCCACCTTCAGCTTGTAGCTGATTTGTATACAACCATGGCCACCTTGTCCAGACAGGCCCCTGTCGCCATGATTTTTTTTTGTTTTTAGCCTCCTTACAAGCTTTCTTTGTTCAGTACTTAGTGGAGGCCTTGAAAATGATGACCATTCTTGCTGTAAGGAAATCCTAATTTGATCAGCATTCTCTTTACTTTTCATTTTAATGCCTCTGACAGGTAGCAGTGTGTGTAACTATCCTGATTATTTCAAAGTCGATTTCTCTATGGAGAATGTGTCATGGCTAGTATCAGTAATGGTGACCATGAAACTACTGGATTTTTGTAAAAACACATCTGGTTCACTAGTGTCCTTCAGGGAAGGAAATCTGTCGTTCTTACCTGGTCTGGCCTATATGTGACTCCAGACCCACAGCAACTCTTCTTGACAACTGAGTGACTTGCTAGGCCATTTCAGACTGCATTTAAGAGTCAACCACATCTCATGAATTAATTAAAAAAAATGTTTTATTGTCTCACGCTCCTGAGCCACATTAGCCACTTCATGTTGTGCTGTTGTCGATAACTGAGCATGTCTGAAACTCGTTCGTTCACACACACACACACACACACACAATATCATGCCACATGTGACATATAATCCAAGCCATTCTCGGGCTTTCAAGTGATCTTAGCAAAAGATTGTGGGGTGTCTGGAGATCTTTGCTTATCTCCCTCTGTATGATCCCAATGTCTCGGGTAGTGGCCAGGCTAACAAATGCAGTTTTCTGGTTTTACATATAGGCAATGACGCAAACACCTCCAAGAGAAAGCTATCACTTTACTACATTTCCCTGACTTTCAGAAGAATTTACATCAATATCAAGATGCACCCAGGTGATTTATGCCAATTCACCAATTCCTGTTTTCATCTTATATCCTCACTTACTTCATCTCATTAAATTTAGACAGTATTCACCATTTCATTCATGAGCCCCAGAGGAACTTTACTGTCCAATACAATATTATCATAATATCTTTAATACATAGATCAAACGTTCCCACTTGGTCTATGTTTTAACCCATTTTGTTTGTTTGGTTTTATTTAACCAAACTTCTTCTTCGACCTTTTATTCCCCAAAATATGCCAGAGAGCAATTCTGTCTTCAACATGAGGGATGTTAGTGACTTTTAACACAAGAGTCTCCCCCCAAAACTTCTTTCTGAATGCATAGTTTGGAAGGAACCATGCAGACTGGACCTTTTCAAAAATAAATCTTGATTATCCCCTTAAATTTCAGCTAAGTTTCCCTTCCAAAGTGCTTGAACAGCAACCCTTGTCAATTTATCTAATCAGTTTTAATTCCACAAACAAATTATGCACAGACTTTGCGATTTTATTGCATTTGGATGCAAGCCCTTCGAGCAATGTGTCTTGGAAAATAACAATCGATCCCAATAGGTTAAAGTCTTAAGTCCAATTTTGTCACCACTCTGCGGCATTCAATGTCTGCAGATAACTGGAGATAAATTCATAAAACCGCTAGATTTCTTGCTATGCCATCAATTTCCATACGATCTGGAAAACCGTAGTTCCCTGTTTATAAGAAAAAATAAACAGAGAATCCATTGTAGCTCTACTTAAGAGCCCAAAGGGTTAAGTTGACAATTTATAACTTCCTTCTGTCATCATGGGGAAATATCCACTCAAATTAAGAAACTTAAATTTAATAATGCCCCATATAGATTTACAGCGAGCCAAACAAAAGTGGCTCCTTGCTGAATTAAAAAAAACAGCTGTTAGTGGAAAGGGTTAACTTCTTTGTAAGTTTATAAGAAGGCGGAGCAAAACATTTGCTCAGACGCCATTGCGTCACTTCACATAAATTTAAGAAAACTTTCCCAAACAAGCAAACGCCATATTTTTAATATTTCTTTCCTCCGAATTTGTACCTTTTAAAACTTGCGCAAACTTTCCTGATGCAATTAAATTCATAAATAAATTTCAGCTTTTCCTTAGTTCCAATTTTCAAAACGTGAGCCACAAAGGTATAACAATGTAAAAAAAATGATCTACCCATATGAATTAAAAATCAGTTAAAACCAGCAAAAATCGTTATCAACATCAATATTAACTTCAAACATTCTGTGAACCAAATCTGTTCCAATTATAGGGTGTCTTCCCCTTTTTTCTCAATGTGCAAGCTTCATGTCCAGAACTAGAGACCCTCACACAATTTAAAATAACCAGAATTTCATTGTGGCTACAATGAAAGTTGAGTTTTCACCATTTAATAGGTAAGCCTCAATAGTTCAAATTTAATTCAGACCAATATTTTATTGACTAAACACAATAAGAACAGATAACATAAAACAAAATTGCACATGCTTGCAGTAAATTACATCTTTTCTTTTCATTGTTCAGGTGTCTTTCTAAATGACTGTAAAATATTGAATATAACAACAAAAAATTAGTTTTTTCAGTGAAACAAAACATCTAACACTCTCACACAGAAGAGAAAAGAGGACAGAGCCACAGTGATACCAAAACCTTCACACAAGCTTTTCACAGAGGCAGTACACCAAAATCTTACAGATTTTTATAGTAGAAAAGGGATAGAATCGTTTCCTTTCTCCTTCTTTATTCCATCATAGATTACCTGATCCTTTTATCCGCAAACCAATTTTGTATTCCTGATTTTTACTACTTAACCTCATTTGGAAAGGCAGTCAATTATAACCAAGATGTGTTGGTTATCCTTCTGGTTCTTCTGACACTAGTCAATGTGATCAATATGGAAATTTCTCTCTATGTATCCTATCCATTCCCCTGAATAGCCCCTCTTTAAAAAAAATCCTGGGAATACAACTGTAGTTTGTGTAATCTCTCCTCATAATTAAACCCTTGAATTCTGATAAATCTCTGCACTCCCTCCAAGGCCAACATATCCTTCCTAAGGTGTGGTCTAATCAGGGCTTTGTATAGCTGTAGCATAACTTTTACCCTTTGCATTTTAGTCTTCTAGATATAGCCTTTTTGATTATTTCTGATTTTAAAGATCTATGTGCATGGATCCCCAAGTCTCTTTGGACCTCCACTGTTTCACCATTTAGAAAGTACCCTGCATGTTCTATCCCTTTTAAGTCCAAAGTGGATAACCTCACATTTGCCTACATTGAAATCCATTTGTCACAGTTTTGCCCATTAATTTAATCTTTAATTAATATTTCTTTTTTAATTTATGATTCCATCTACACTGCCTACAATGCCGCCTATCTTTGTGTCATCAGTAGACTTGCAGTTACAGCGCTTTGTAATTGTTCAAACTGATTTAACACAATACCACAGGGTCTTTAATAATTTTTTTTAAACTCTAGTCCAATGTTTTGAAAGTTCAAGTTCAATTTCTACCATGGCAACCGTAACTTCAAGGCTGAAGCTTGGACTGAAGCTTATCTTTTGTTAAACTTTGTTTTGGCTTTTCTCAGTCTTTACACACTACATAAAAGGTTACTGCACAAAATAAAAAGTTCATGAGGTTTGGGGTAATATATTAGCACGGATAGAGGGTTGGCTAACTAACAGAAAACAGAGAGTCGGGATAAATGGTTCATTCTCTGGTTGGCAACCAGTAACTAGTGGGGTGCCGCAGGGATTAGTGCTGGGACCCCAACTATTTATAATTTATACTAACGACTTGGAAGAAGGGACTGAGTGTAACGTAGCCAAGTTTGCTGATGATACAAAGATGGGAGGAAAAGCAATATGTGAGGAAGACTCAAAAAATCTGCAAAAGGACATAGACAGGCTAAGTGAGTGGACAAAAATTTGGCAGCTGGAGTATAATGTTGGAAAGTGTGAGGTCATGCACTTTGGCAGAAAATATCAAAGAGCAAGTTATTATTTAAAGTGTCGCAGTACAGCGGGACCGGGGGTAACTTGTGCATGAAACACAAAAGGATAGTATGCAAGTACAGCAAGTGATCAGGAAGGCCAATGGTATCTTGGCCTTTATTGCACAGGGGATGGAGTATAAAAGCAGGGAAGTCTTGCTACAACTATACAGGTATTGGTGAGGCTCACACCTGGGATACTGCATGCAATTTTGGTTTCCATATTTACGAAAGGATATACTTGCTTTGGAGGCAGTTCAGAGAAGATTCCAGGGATGAGGGGGTTGATTTATGAGAAAAGGTTGAGTAGGTTGGGCCTCTACTCATTGGAATTCAGAAGAATGAGAGGTGATCTTATCAGAACATATAAGATTATGAGGGGGCTTGACAAGGTGGATGCAGAGAGGATGTTTCCACTGATGGGGGAGACAAGAACGAGAGGGCATGATCTTAGAATAAGGGGCTGTCCATTTAAAACAGAGATAAGGAGGAATTTCTTCTCTCAGAAGGTTGTAAATCTGTGGAATTTGCTGCCTCGGAGAGCTATGGAAGCAGGGACATTGAATAAATTTAAGACAGAATTAGACAGTTTCTTGAGCGATAAGGGGATAAGGGGTTATGGAGAGCGGGCAGGGAAGTGAAGCTGAGTCCATGATCAGATTAGCCATGATCTTATTGAATGGCGGAGCAGGCTTGAGGGGCCGTATGGCCTACTCCTGTTCCTATTTCTTATGTTCTTATGTTTAACTTGGATAGTAGTTCAGAGTCTTTTCCCCAGTACTGGGTGCACAATCTTAAATTAAATTGAACATACCCAATCAACTATATTCACATGTTATGCAACTTAGAAATATAATTTCTGACGATTCCAGCAATTTCTTACGTCTGGTCATCTTAACATTGTTTGAGTCTGTCACTCTTAATTCTGTCGCCTTCTGATATGAGTCCATGTTTAGACTGCTAGAAAATCTTTGGATTTGGCCCCTACTGGAGGTGACCAGTATCCCCTATTTTTCCTTCCATTGATCCCTCCAATGGGTTATGAACTCAAAGTGCCAAAATCAATGTGAAATTTCCTGGTCACGAGTCAAGAAACATTCACACATATTCTCTGAAAATTATTCCTCTTTTAAAAAAAGATGAAAACAATACATGCTGAAGACACTTGTACTATTTCTTCCTCCAGTCTGTCGTTGTTGCAGTTGTCCATGAGGGTCTTGACATTCCAGGTCCCGAACTTCATTCTGAAGGTTGGACGATGCCTGTGCATGAGTTGTTTTAATGTGGAGTGGCCGTTGCACACCGGCTACTACACGGGCTTAGCAGAGCAAGGTCTTGATCCAGTGGCAAGGTGGCCCAAGACGACTGGAGACCAGGCTTTACTGTATGGGCAGTGATTCAGTGCAGTCAAGACCACCTACGGCCCAAGCACCAAGGCCCTACCCCACTGCTGGTCAAGAACCGAGAGGTACTCAGCAAGGACAGAGAGGCAGTCAGTGCTCGCTGGAAGGAGCACTTAGGAGATCTCCTCAACCGAGACTCTGTCTTCGACGTGAGTGTCCTCGACTCCATCCCACAGCATGCTACCCACCACCATCTCAGCAAAACCCCAGCCCAGCATGAGGTAGAAAAGGCCATCCGTCAACTGAAAGCACCAAGCTTATGGTCTACAAGGCAGTAGTAATACCTGCCCTCCCATATGGTTCAGAGACATGGACTATATACAGCAGACACCTCAAAGCGCTGGAGAAGTACCACCAGCGTTGCCTCCGCAAGATCCTGCAAATCCACTGGGAGGATAGATGCATCAATGTCAGTGTCCTCGCACAGGCCAACATCCCCAGCATCGAAGCACTGACCACACTCGACCAGCTCCATTGGGCAGGCCACATCGTCCGCATGCCTGACACAAGACTCCCTAAGCAAGCGCTCTACTCGGAACTCCTACATGGCAAGTGTGCCTCAGGTGGGCAGAGGAAACATTTCAAGGACACCCTCAAAGCCTCCTTGATAAAGTGCAACATCCCCACCGGCACCTGGGAATCCCTGGCTGAAGACTGCCAAAGTGGAGGAAGAGCATCCGGGAGGACACTGGACACTTCGAGTCTCGTCGCTAAGAGCATGCAGAAATCAAGCACAGACAGCGGAAGGAGCGTGCAGCAAACCAGGCTCCCCACCCACCCTTTGCTTCAACCACTGTCTGCCCCACCTGTGCCAGAGACTGTAATTCCCACATTGGACTGTACAGCCACCTGAGAACTCACTTTTAGAGTGGAAGCAAGTCTTCCTCGATTTCGAGGGACTGCCTATGATGATTCTATTTCTTCCTCACAGCAATCCTATTTCTTTAACTTTGGCTGTGAGCTTTTTAATTTCATTCTCCTCTTTCTAACCCCTTTTGTTACACATCAAGTGTTCAACCCAGGGTTTTTATTAGCTGCTATTTATGTTGCAAACTTCTCAGGTAAGGCAGCATGCAGCAGTAGAAAAGCATCCTCGTCTGTCGAGGTGTCTGCCTGCTGTAGCAATCGAGCTTTACTTCGTAACTGAGTTGGGTCTCCTATTCCCTCATATTTGGACAATTGGTAACTGAGTTGGCACAATTCTAAAAGGGTCAGATTCCGACTTGCTTCTTCATCTTTGTATTCATATACTATTTGACTTTCCCTGTTTGTCATCCCTCCTGTGTGCAGGTGTTTGGTAACTATGGGGGCCATCTTAACAGACCTGTGATCCCCTGTACTCTCTCCTGTTTTAGACTGGGTATAATTGTTGACACTCCCTACATTACTACTGATACTAGAAGTATCACTTTCTCCCTACTCAGCATTAGAGACATCCACCTTCAGTGGTCTTCTGTACTGTGGGGGCGCTGTTGGGAGGGCTGGATCATCTTCGTCATCATCACTTCTGGATTCCTCCTCATAAGTGCCGACGACAAATCTGCCACTCTAACTTTAATTTCTTTAATCTTTCTTTTGTCCTCTGCTCTTCCCCATCTTTCCTCGCTCCATTCCCTTACCACCTCTCTATTTGTGTTTTCCTGTGACAAATTCCATAGTTCTCGATAACCAGAAGACTGAATTCGTTCCTAAATGAAAAACCTTTTAGCATCTTTAATTTTCCTTGCAGCTTAGCTATTGTTTCTGAAGAATTCTGCAGCTGGACACATAAATGGTGCATTTCCAACTTTTGATGGTGGTGAATCTCCATTCTGCCTGTACAGCACCCAATTCGTTTTTCAATCTCTCTACTTCTGCCTGTATAGTCCCAGCCTGGCTATTCTGTCTAGTGAATTTCTCATTCAAACTAGTTATTATTTGTACCATTGCCATTGTGCAATTGGCCTCCCTTGCGTTCTTATTTTTTATTTACATACTGATTCTCGCACTTCATTGAAAGTCCCCATAAGGCTCATTGCTGCCTTCCTCAAAAGGTCCTTCCCTAGTGCACTTTTGTACAAAATTTTCTACCCACAATATCCATGATAGTATTCCTTTATTATTGTTTGTTTTACAACTGTTTTCCTTCCCCCTCCTTCCTAGACTCTACTTTTATTGGAGGTGATCAGTCTCCAATTTTCTCACTTACAACAACCTCCCCTTTTCAATGATGCCTGTAAGAGATTGAGGACTATATAATCAGTACTGTAGTCCTTTAGCCACTGTCACGTTAAAACACCGTATAACTTTTAATCTGTTATACCCCCATAAAATGTTTACTACTCACACATAAGTTGCTGATGGTGGAGGCAGACTACCTCCTATCCCAGAGCTTGTCCGGATCGAGTTCTTGATGTTCCTGGTCTCATTTCAGTCCGATATCGACATCTCCCCGGTTATCAGAACAAAAAACTGCTGGTTCAGACCATGGCTGGCTCGCCAAATGTTGACTTAAAACCAACTTTTGCTTGTTCACTTGAGCAGTAATGAATTTAGTCTTCTGGTTATATTTTTATTCTTTAACTTCAGCATAAAACACAATTTATAAGCGGAGTATAGTCGCCGATAGAGCACGCGTACCTAGGCATGGGTCTTTCTGTGCTGCTTAAACAAAGTAAAAAACGTACATTTATACACTGTTTCCATATCAAACTGGAGCATGCATTACTTAATATAGTAGTCTCCGGCCACTGCATAGTCCAGAGACACAAGTCTACATCAACAACATTAGAAGCACACATAATACATTGTAGCCTTGCTGTGTAAGCATAAACCACAAGACTTTTCTTATTCTAACATAATATTTCTAATCTAAACATTCTATTATGAATATTGAAAGCTGGTTGGTTGCAAACACCAGCTGTTGCTAAGTGAAATCTCTCTCTCTCTCTCCAATGATACCAACCACATTTCTCCCTATATCGAATTTATTAAACATGAACACCTTTCAGAAGCTGAATTAACCGAGTTCCATATGCCAACAGGTAGGAAAGTAAGCTGTGAGGAGGACACAAAATAAGGGCTAGAAATTCGTTTTTTGGTGATAGCGGTATTTTTTCACCAAAAATACTGCTATGACTCCGCTACCGCTACAAGGCCTAAAATTTGGGCTTCAGTTTGCACAGCGGTAAAAATCGGCGTTGCACGAGGATTCGTGGTGCAAACCGTGAATTTTCTGCAACTTTTCTCCGAGGCCGATACCGCTGCGAGTTGGGCCTAGGGACGGGGGAAAACACCCCAAAAAATTGCAAAAAACAAAAAATAAAAAAATCACAAAACATTCACAAGACACTTAACAATCGAATCGCTGCAAAAAAATTCAAAAATAAAAACTTTAATTTATCTTTTATGCAGGTCTTCATACCTACCGCTGTTCCAAGGGCTGCAACGCAGGTTTTTCCCGAGCGGTTTTTCTGTCCTAATTACGGGTGCGCTGTGAGCCAGCGGTACTTAAAAACCGTCGGCGCAAGATTTCTCTGAATAGCCCGGTTCGCCGTTTTTCGCCAAAAACAATGAAATATTGCCAAAAAAATGGGCACAAGGTTGCCGAATTTCCATTGAGCCTTCAAAGGGATATAGACAGGTTAAGTGAGTGGGCAATAATGTCAGATGGAGTATAATGTGGGGAAATGTGAGGTTATTCACTATGGGAGGAAGAATAGGAAAACTGGTGAGAAACTATTAAATGCTGGTGTTCAGAGAGACTTAGGTGTTGGAGCACAAGAAAGGCAGTGAGTTAGCATACAGGTAAGCAAGCAATTAGGAAGGCAAATGGCATGATGGCCTTTATTGCAAGGGAGTTGGAGTATAAGAGTAAGGAAATCTTGCTACAATTGTACAGGAACTTTGGTGAGACCATACCTGGGCTGGATTTTGCCAGTGCTCAGAGGGTGGGTTCAGAGGCGGGGCTACTGTCAAAATCTAAAAGATTGCCAGCAGGGCAGTATCCCGCTCGGATCCCGCCTCCATGCAAGTCCTAAGTGCCGGGTCTGCCTGCAATTTACAGAGCACTAAGCGGCGGGTGAACCAATTGAAATAACTAAGATGGTGTTTAAAGGTAGTGCCACCTGCTAACCATTTTTCCAACTTTTTAACGAAGTTCACATCGCTCCGGGATCGCGGCAGGTAAGTAGGTCAGGTTTTCAACAACTCTCCATTGCTTTGAAAATGTGAAAGCTGCAAAAGTATTATAAAAGCTACCATTTCACAGCTGTTCACTTCCCAATATTAGAAGCTGGAGCCTTCAGGATTTGGAATACCCTTTTTAGCTTTAGAAAGATTGCAAGTGTTTGGATTAAACTCTCTATCCAGTGTCACCTCCTTGGAGCACTCTCTCTGGGTTGCTTCTGTCATCTCAACTTCAGCTGTCATCTATTCCAGCAGCATCGGTGCCCTTAAAAAAATCTCACCTTGGTCCTCAGAAACCCACCACAATCAGCCCCAAAACCAACATCACCGGGCACACCAGCATCATCAACAACACCACCAACCTTCTCCGCAATCACCCGATACTGCACATGACATAGGGCATTAGCACGTGACCACATTGCTGCCCAGGAGATGAGGGATGGCCTCACCATGGCCACATTTACTTCACTTGATGCTGTACACCCTGGCTGCCACATGATGCGCCAGGTTGGCACCACCTCACTCCAACACCATAAAGCATCCCTACAATGCCCAAGCCATTCCTTTCACATTAATCACCATTGCAAGGTGTATCCTTATTCACTTCAACTCACTAAGCCACTCCAAAGGAACACACAAATCTGTCCAAGAAGGCAAAGGGTTCAAAATAAAGATCTCAATGTTTTACAACACATTAGCAGAAACTTTACATGAACATTGGCGATAACACCCAAGTGCCTACCTTTGTATGTTGTTAGTTGGTATGATCGGACAAGGATGAGGGTGAGTGTGAAGCATGGCTAGTGAGATGGGGAAGTGATAATGTAAATAGAGAGAGAGGGATAGGTGGAGGTGCAAGGTACATTGGTGTGAGTAAGGATGTGCAGGAAGGCAGAGAGATGTAATGAGTGGCACAGCAGGATAAGGTTGAGTGTGGCTTTGCTGTAATGTGTTGTGATCTGCTGAGATCATTGAAAGGTTTGCACCACTGCAGCCTGGTCCTCCTGATGACATCACTGCTTGTGCCCTCCTCTGCAATGTGCAATCAGCCGGTGTTGGTGTCCTGAGGAGCTCTCTTCCACCTAATGGAAGGGAAGAGAACCTCCCTGCTTGCTGTGATTCCCTCCATAAACATAAACACATGGGAGAGCCTGGGTGTAGCCGTGCACCTTTGTGCAGTGCTTGTCAGTGTTTGCAGAACCTCAATGCTGCAGAAAACTGACAACACAACTGTCAAAATGAATGTGGACATTGCCCTTTTAAGGAAACCGGCTGCTGATACATCAGCAAATGATGTCATCAGAGTCACTTCCTTTTAATTGACTGGAAACCTCATGGGTCGGCTTAACAGGCCCAATCAGGGGAAAGTTGTGGGGGAAGCCAACACGGAGCCAAGAGCGGGGTTCGAATCTGCCCTCGACATCGCCCGTCTCTCTCCCACCTTGGTAGAGGAAATCGTGGCCTTGGAGTGCTGTGAACAATTTTGATCTCCTTATCTAAGGAAGGATATACTTGCCTTCGAGGTGATGAAACAAAGGTTCACTAGATTGATTCCTGGGATGAGAGTGTGGTCCTATGAGAAGAGATTGATTAGATTGGGCCTATACCCACGGGAGTATAGCAGACTGAGAGGTGATCTCATTGAAACCTATAAGATTCTGAGGGAATTTGCCAGGATAGATGCTCAGAGATTGTTTCCTCTGGCTGGAGAGTCTAGAACTATCTCATGATAAGAGGTCAGCCTTTTAGGACTGAGATGAGGAAGAATTTCTTCACTGAGAGGGTTGTGAATCTTTGGAATTCTCTACCCCAAAGGGTTTTGGATGCTCAGTGGTTGACTACATTCAACACTGAGATAGATAGATTGTTGGATTCTAGGGGAATCAAGTGATATGGGGATTGGGCGGGAAAATGGAATTTAGGTCAAAGATCAGTCATGATCTTAATGACTGGCGGAGTAGGCTAAAGAGGCATGTGGCCTACTCCTGCTCCTAATTCTGAAAAGAACATAAGTGTTATATATGTGGACTTGTATTTACTCTGTACAGCCACAAGAGGGCTTATTCCCCAGAGTCCCAAGGGATCCCATCCTCGTCGCCAGTTGTTGCTTATGGAGAAAGAGTCAAACTGAACACTGTGAGCTCAAAGTAAAGTGTGACCTTAGTTTTTTATTGCAGGTCTCCAGATTGCCTCTCCAATCTGTAAAGCCTTTTTAAATACCTGTGCTCCCAAGGAATTATGGGATCCCTTGGGACTCCGGGGAATGAACCCTCTGGTGGCTGTACAGAGTAAATACAAGTCCACATATATAACAACAAGAACATAAGAAATAGGAGCAGGAGTAGGTCATTTGGCCCCTCGAATCTGCTCTGCTATTTAAAAAGATCATGGCTGATCTGATTTTGGGCTCAGCTCCACTTTCCTGCCCACTCCCCATAACCTTTCACTCCCTTATTGTTCAAAAATCTCTATCTCCATCTTAAATATATTCAATGACCCAGTGTGCTCCTGCTCCTTTGGCCCCACTAAGAAACGTTTTACACTTACCCGGAAGCCTCTTCACCGTTCCACCAGGTGCTGACTGCAGGCCCTGGTTAAACTGCCATCCAGGCTGATTGACATAATAGGTCCCCGATTTGCATAAATTCATGAGGCTCTCACCTGCTTTAGGTGGCCGTCTCATCGGTCTGAATAAACCCTGTAGGTTAACATCGCAGACAGTGGGAAAGGGTTGAGTTCCAGGCGGGTATGTTTTTAATTGCCCACCCGTCCAGTTTCCGCCTGGCAGGTTGGGTTAAAATTGACCTCAAAGGCTTAAGCTCTGCTGGGAGCCTTTAGTGTGACTGGCGTTCCATCGATTGCACTCTGGGGAAGCCAGCGATCCGGTAGAAACGTAATGCCCTCTGCCTTTGCTCCACCGGGGACATGCCCCAGCTGATGAACTGTACGGAAAGGGGCCTCAGTTACCTGCCGAATGCAGGCCCTCTTGGCCCCTTGACTAATCCTGAGCAGATTCATCCCCGTGGATGGCTGGGAGGAAGTAGACCCGTAAAAGTTGAGTCTCGTGGTGGCTTTCACTTCCATGGTTAAGGCTGTGCAGAATGTGGAGCGGGATTTCAAGTCAACCCGGAGCAAGGGGCAGCCAGCTGAAGGTCTCCTTGGTAACTCCCAGCCAGCACACAGTCAGCTCCACAGGCCGCTCTTGGAACGTCAGTCGAGGCCCGTATATTCTCCGGGGACGGGTGCCCTCACATGTGGTGCTGTCTCCACTTGTGATGCTTCACTCTGCGGTCCTCCTGTTTCTGGTCCTCTTCCTCCTGTGCCTCCTCCTCCATTGCAATAGCAAGCAGTGACTGAACAGCAAAAAGAGTCAGTTTTATTTCTCCGAAGAATTGGAATATGTGCCAACAGGATAAGAAATTGCTTCAATTGCTTCCTGGAGCAGCTGATTTGATCCCGCTTCAGGTGACGAGGGGACTCCTGAAAATCTGGTCGAAATTTGCAGAGCCCCTGAGCAAGCACAATTGCAAGAAACTTGCGTATTTACCTCTGTAACAGGGCCATTACTATGAACGGAGGGAATCGATAGACTTTCGTAAAAGATCGAGGAGATTTGGGCCTATTGTGCTCACATACGTGAATAATGTATGCCCAATTATTGACAATTCCTTGGGCTGCCTATGTGTTTGGTTCCCTGATTATGCGTGTTTCTGGTCACAAACATGTCGGCAATTCCAGGCCATTATCTTTCCAGAGAGCACACTCAGACACCTAAACCCCCATTGTTTGGGCTGCTCTAGCCTTTTCTCTATCAAGTAAGAAAAACGTGCTTGACCTTTGGGAATGAAACCTGACGATCCCATGTCAAAACCAAATCATAGCTTAAACCACAAATCTCTTCTCAGCCAAATAGTCGAAAGTCCCGCAACATTAATAATTACTATTGAGAAAAGCAGTTTATATTGTACCTATGGCAGTGCTAAGTATAACGTATGCACCTGTGGGTATGCTCACAGGTTTGTAGAGCTGTTGAGACACGACGCCTATTCTGGGCCGATGTCCGCAGCACAGCCAATGCCATCGAGTTGCTAAAAGCAGCTCTGGGCCCTGACTCCGTTAGGTGCGTCGAGGAGGCTCAAGCACGTGGGGAGATTCCGTCCGAAATGTCCCCCGTCCGGACGGAA
This sequence comes from Pristiophorus japonicus, assembly GCF_044704955.1. Classification (NCBI taxonomy): domain Eukaryota; kingdom Metazoa; phylum Chordata; class Chondrichthyes; family Pristiophoridae; genus Pristiophorus; species Pristiophorus japonicus. Next base: position 309,914,329 of record NC_091977.1, read on the forward strand.
TTCTTCATCGGCGCCAAGCCCCGAAACCTCCCTCGGGAGCCGTTGCCTCACAACTTGAGCCGCCTCGGGGAAATCCCCTCCATGCCTTTCAGTTCTGCGCGGAGGGGTTTCCTGCACACTCTCAACCTTGCCATCCTCGTCTGCCATCCAGACACACCATCTTGCCGTCCGGAGGAGGCGGGGGTCCACGATGGAGTGCACTCTACGCGGGAGTCCTCCCACTATTTATCGGGGACTTGGCCTGGAGGGTGGTGCATGGAGCAGTCCTGTGCAATAAATTTTTAAGTCGGTTCACGGGCTCCCAGGCCGCCTGCAATTTCTGCGGTCTGGAAGAGTCCTTGTTCCATGTTTTTATTGAGTGCACGAGGTTGCAGCCCCTGATCCATTATTTAAAGGGGCTGCTCCTCAATTTCTGGTTGCACTTCAGTCCCACACTCCTGATCTTTGGGCACCCTGTGCGGAGGGGAGCAGGTAGGTCCGAGGGCCTCCTCGTAGGACTGCTCCTGGGCACGGCCAAGGGTGCCATCAGCCAGTCCAGGCAGCGGGCGGTCGAGGGGGTCGTTCAGCCTGACTGCCTGCCTCTCATCCGTGCGTACATCCACGCCAGGGTGTCCCTGGAGATGGAGCACGCGGTGTCCACCGGTACGCTTGCGGCCTTCCGCGAGAGGTGGGCGCCGGAGGAACTGGAATGCATCGTTATCTCCGGCAACCAAATTTTAATTTGATTTTATATGTTTTAAAGTTTAATTTGTTTTAATTGCCGGTTTTAGTGTCCCCCTCCCCTTTTATAGGGGGCACTTTTAAAAATTATGAGTTTAGTGCCCCAAAAAAAACTACAAAAAATACTAAAAAAACCCCAAAAAACAAAAAAAGGGCCTGGAAAAATGTTTGAAGTGTCCCCCAGATCGGGGGCACTTGATTTATTGTTTATTTTGTCTCCTAAAAAGAGTTGTAGAGCAGTTGAGACACGACGCCTATTCTGGGCCGATGTCCGCAGCACAGCCAATGCCATCGAGTTGCTAAAAACAGCACTGGGCCCTGACTCCGTTAGGTGTGTCGAGGAGGCTCAAGCACGTGGGGAGATTCCGTCCGAACTGACCCCCGTCCGGATGGAATTCCTCATCGGCACCAAGTCCCGAAACCTCCCTCGGGAGCCATTGCCTCACAACTTGAGCCGCCTCGGGGAAATCCCCTCCATGCCTTTCAGTTCCGCGCGGAGGGGTTTCCTGTACGGGCTGCTCCTGCACACTCTCAACCTTGCCATCCTCGTCTGCCGTCCGGACACGCCATGGCGCACCATCTTGCCGTCCGGAGGAGGCGGGGGGTCACTGATGGAGTGCACTCTACGCGGGAGTCCTCCCACTGTTTATCGGGGACTTGGCCTAGAGGGTGGTGCACGGAGCAGTCCTGTGCAATAAATTTTTAAGTCGGTTCACGGGCTCCCGGGCCGCCTGCAATTCTGCGGTCTGGAAGAGTCCGTGTTCCATGTTTTTATTGAATGTGCGAGGTTGCAGCCCCTGTTCCATTATTTAAAGGGGCTGCTCCTGAAATTCTGGCTGCACTTCAGTCCCACACTCCTGATCTTTGGGCACCCTGTGCGGAGGGGAGTGGATAGGTCCGAGGGCCTCCTCGTAGGACTGCTCCTGCGCACAGCCAAGGGGGCCATCAGCCGGTCCAGGCAGCGGGCGGTCGAGGGGGTCGTTCAGCCTGACTGCCTGCCTCTCTTCCGTGTGTACATCCGGGCCAGGTGTCCTTAGAGATGGAGCACGTGGTGTCCACCGGTACGCTCGCGGCCTTCCACGAGAGGTGGGCGCCGGAGGGACTGGATTGCATCATCACCCCAGCAACCAAATTTTAATTTGATTTGATATGTTTTAAAGTTTAAATTGTTTTATTGCCGGTTTTAGTGTCCCCCTCCCCTTTTATACAGGGCACTTGTATAATTTACGATTTCAGTGCACCAAAAAAAAAACACAAAAAAAAACACAAAAAAAAAAGGTCTTGATAAGTGTTTGGAGTGTCCCCCAGGTCGGGGGGCACTTGATCTAACTTGTTCAATTTTGTTTTGCTACAAGAGTTGTAGAGCTGTTGAGACATGACGTCCATCCTGGGCCGATGTCCGGCTCGCGGCCAATGCCATCGAGTTGCTAAAAACAGCACTGGACCCTGACTCCACTAGGTGCGTTGAGGAGGCTCAAACATGTGGGGCGATCCCATCTGAACTGACCCCTTCCGAAAGGAATTCCTCATCGATGCCGAGCCCCGAAACCTCCCTCGGGAGCCGGCGCCTCACAACTTGAGCTTCCTTGGGGAAACCCCCTCTTTGCCTTTCAGTTCTGCGCAGAGGGGTTTCGTGTACGGGCTGCTCCTGCACACTCTCAAACTTGCCATCCTCGTCTGCTGTCCGGACACGCCATGGCGCATCATCTTGCCGTCCGGAGGAGGCGGGGGGTCCCCGATGCAGTGCACTCTACGCAGGAGACCTCCCAACATTTATTGGGGACATGGCCTGGAGGGTGGTGTACGGAGCAGTCCCGTGCAATAAATTTTTAAGCCGGTTCACGGGCTCCCAGGCCGCCTGCAATTTCTGCGGTCTGGAAGAGTCGTGTTCCATGTTTTTATTGAATACACGAGATTGCAGCCCCTGTTCCATTATTTAAAGGGGCTGCTCCTCAATTTCTGGTTGCACTTCAGTCCCACACTCCTGATATTTGGGCACCCTGTGCGGAGGGGAGCAGGTAGGTCCGAGGGCCTCCTCGTAGGACTGCTCCTGGGCACGGCAAAGGGTGCCATCAGCCGGTCCAGGCAGCGGGCGGTCGAGGGGATCGTTCATCCCGACTGTCTGCCTCTCTTCCGCAGTTACATCCGAGCCAGGGTGTCCCTGGAGATGGAGCACGCGGTGTCCACCGGTACGCTCGCGGCCTTCTGCGAGAGGTGGGCGCCGGTGGGACTGGAGTGCATCATCACCTCCGGCAACCAAAGTTTAATACGATTTTATATGTTTTAAATTTAATTGGTTTATTGTGCCGGGTTTTAGTGTCCCCCTCCCCTTCTAGCCAGGGGGCACTTGTATAATTTGTGCTTTTAGTGCCCATAAAGTGCCCACCCCAAAAAAAACAAAAAAAAGGGCTTTTGAAATGCGTTTGGACTGTCCCCCCCACTTAATCCGGAGGCACTTGATTTAATTGTTGATTTTGTTTTGCAATAAAAAGAGTTGTAGAGCTGTTGAGACACGACGTCTATCCTGGGCCGATGTTCGGTTCGCGGCCAATGCATCGAGTTGCTAAAAATGGCACTGGGCCCTGACTCCACTAGATGCGTCGAGGAGGCTCAAACATGTGGGGCAATCCTGTCCGAACTTACCCCCATCCGGACGGAATTCCTCATCGGTGCCGAGCCTCGAAACCTCCCTCGGGAGCTGGCGCCTCACAACTTGAGCCTCCTCGGGGAAATTCCCTCCATGCCTTTCAGTTCTGCGTGGAGGGGTTTCCTGCACAGGCTGCTCCTGCACACTCTCCACCTTGCCATCCTCGTCTGTCGTCCAGACACGCCATGGTGCACCATTTTGCCGTCCGGAGGAGGCAGGGGTCCCCAATGGAGTGCACTCTATGTGGGAGACCTCCCCCAATTCATTGGTGACTTGGCCTGGAGGGTGGTGCACAGAGCAGTCCCGTGCAATAAACTTTTAAGTTGGTTCACGGGCTCCCAGGCTGCCTTCAATTTCTGCAGTCTGGAAGAGTCCATGTTCCATGTTTTTCTGGAATGTGCGAGGTTGCAGCCCCTCTTCCAAAAGCTGAAGGGGCTGCTCCTCAAATTCTGGTTACACTTCAGTCCCACACTCCTGATCTTTGGGCACCCTGTGCGGAGGGGAGCGGATAGTTTCGAGAGCTTCCTCGTAAGACTGCTCCTGGGCACGGCCAAGGGGGCCATCAGCCGGTCCAGGCAGCAGGTGGTCGAGGGTTCGTTCAGCCTGACTGCCTGCCTCTCTTCCGCGGTTACATCCGAGCCAGGGTGTCCCTGGAGATGGAGCACGCGGTGTCCACCGATATGCTCGCGGTGTTCCGCGAGAGGTGAGCGCTGGAGGGACTGGAGTGCATCATCACCCCCGGCAACCAAATTTTAATTTGATTTTATATGTCTAAAGTTTAATTTATTTATTGTGCCGGGTTAAGTGTCCCCCCCTCTTTTTCACCAGGGGGCACTTGTATAATTTACTTGTTCTTTACTGCTGTAAAAAAAAAAAAAAATAACAAAAAAAGGAGCACTTGAAAAGTCTTTGGTGTGTCCCCCCCGACCCTTTTAGCCAGGGGGCACTTGTAAAATTTGTGTTTTTTGGTACCCTAAAAAATAAAAAAAAAAGGGGTGGCACTTGTGAAGGAATGCAACATTCACAAGAAACCCCCCTGTGTTTGGGCTCATTCGAAAGGAAATTTACTTTGGGAGTATCTACCGCAAAGTTTGGAACTCTAAAGTGTTTATGGAAGAAACTACGAACTTTAATAGAATTTTGGATTTTAAAAGACAAACTCAAGGCTGTGGGTGGACCTACGGAGCTAGCAAGAGACAGTCTAATTAAGTAAAATTACCTGGGTGTGAGAACTGAGTTAACCTGTCTGGAAGAATGAGTATTTGAAAATCCTTCTCCGCAAGAGACATTAACATCACAAAATCACCCAGAGGTAGCTCCCCATCAACATGGGTCTGGACAACCATTTCAGCATATACATCACAAAGAGGCCCAATCCAGTCTGTATGCGAAAGACTAAGCACAAAAGGACATTGCAATTACCAAACTAATATTTCCATCAGGAAACAGTTTTCGAACATTCACCCACCCAAGATATATCGACTTTTAACGAGTCCGACAAAGTATTACAAAGAAGAACCAAGCCCACCAAAATTATACAAAGGAATTTGAAGAGATTTGGCACTAAGATTAGAACCACTGAAATCGTATAACTGGCCACTGTTTTCAACAGAGGTGAGAGGGTGGTTGCTAGGTAGTGACAAGGCTGCTACTACCTCACCAAGACAAGGAGAGAAACCAACGCGACAGTTGTAAAACTAACTTCTCTAACCTGGAAGTCTTGAAGTCCTGAAGGAAGGAAGAGCATCACCATCTACCATTAACTATCAAAAGGATTGGTAAGCATAAGTCCCTGCCTGCCCTGGAGTCTAACCTAGCTAGAATTAGGTATTGGGAGGTGGGAGGTATAATTTTACTGCAACCCCCTTTGAATGTGTAGTGTATGGTACTTTATTAGAGTGATTATAAGTTTGACCTTGTACCTTTCCTTGTACTGTCCTTTATTAGACTGATTATAAGTTTGGCCGTGTATTTTCTTACTAGAGTAATAAGCCTGTATTACCTTGACTGTAATAAAAACAAAGTTCTTTGCCTCAAACCAGTGTCCTCTGCACTTTTGTCACACCCCCCAAATAAATCCAAAGTACAGAACCCAAGGGAGGGGGAGCGATTCAAACCTCTCAAGTTGGTCAGAAGGGAACCTGACCCCGTCATAGAGACCCACAACACCCCACCCCCTTACAAAATGGCGACCGCGGCAGGACTCTGGTACACGGGGTGTGAGGTGGAGAGTGCTGGTTTGGGGCAAAGAACCAAAATGGAAGAGAGGATTTCCTCCTATGTGTATAAGAAGGTCAATGTAACTAAAGAATGGGTGCTTAGTCTATTGCACGCTGAGCATCCAGCTTACGCTGCAGCCCAGTGGACAGCAAGTAAAGATCACAAGGAAGCAGTAGAGAAGGCAATTTGGTTGGTCTGTCTACAACGACAGGTCCAACTCCTAGACAGAATGAATGAAACATTACAGGCAGAGTTATGGGAATGCGCAGAGAACTATCAGGAAAGGGTTATGTCAAAAGAAAGATTATCAGGAGAACTCGGTAAACTAAAACAAGAAAGGACCCAAATAGTGGAAAGGTTTAAAAACAGTCAGGACTATTTTCAATGTTGGGTTACCGAGGCCAAAAGTAATGAAAAGTCACTGAGGGAGGAAAGCACTCGCCTCACCCTACAAGTAAAAGAGCTCCAGGAAGGATTAAAAGATGTGCAAGCAGTGTATAAAGTAGCGAGCACTAATGGGTTTGAATCGGGAGACCACGGTTCCTGCCAGCAACAAATTAAAAGTTTAAACCTTGTTCTGTCCAAGGCAAAAGGCATGGTATGCCTAATAAGCCCAGGTACGCCCCAGGTAAGCCTGGAAGAGAAGGAAGAAACTACCTGGCCACTACCTGTGGCACCGGTGACTACACCGGTTCAGCAGCAGGAGGGGCAAATCAGTTGCGGGGCGGACAGGGATAGTGAACCACCACCACCTGTGGCACCGAGTTTCAGCTCGGCTTGGCCACAGGGAAGAGAGGGAGGTGAGCCAGAACAGGGAGAGCCAGAACCCGGGCCAATGTGCCCGGTCCGGCAACAGAAATTTGGCCCGCCCACCCTTGGCGGGGGTCCAGGGCCCCTGGAAAGTCAGTTTGTGGTCCCCTACACTCCCCACCAGCTTAGGGCTATGATAAGCCACCTGGGAAAGCTAACTCCAAAGGGAGACCCCTCGGTTCACTTTGTGGAAGTGGAACAGGCAGGGGATATTAATGGGTGCGATGATGCAGAAATGGCAAAGATGCTTCTCCTATCTCTGGACAGCAAACTGTACCAGTCCCTCTCTACTGAGAGCAAAAGAGGTTTACCTGGGGCGTACCCGGGCTTATTAGGCATACCATGCCTTTTGCCTTGGACAGAGCAAGGTTTAAATTTTTAATTTGTTGCTACCGTCCAAGAGGACATTTTAGAAGCTATGGGCTGCAATGATGGGTGTCCCTTCTCTAGAGTAGAGAAGACGGTGCAGCTCACAGGAGAAACCCCACAGGCTTTTGCAGACCGACTGTGGCCGGCGTACAAAAGCGCATGTAGTGGGGATATAAACAAGGATCACTTAAACCCGGACAAATTAGCACACTGACTCCAAAGCCTAGTAGCTAACAGTTTACCCAGAATAAGAACCAAGGCTGAGGCCTGGTTCGACCCCAGAGTTCCCCAAGCCACAGAACAGGGAGTGCACAGACAGCTGACCGTAGCTTACAGAAACGGCAGAGGGACAAAAGAACACCCACAAAAGGGAGGGGTTCACAAAATCCGACCTAACCAATATAAGAGGGAATGGCGCTACGAGGGGGGCAACACCTCCGATACAAAACGTACCTGCTTCGGGTGCGGAAAGAGTGGGCACTGGAGAAGGGATTGTAAAAATCCTTGGAAGAATAGCGCAGGAAAGAATTCTCCAGCCCCTGCCCAAAAGACCAAGACAGATAAGCCAGTCCCTCCCCACTCATTCAATACCTTTCTAACCGCACTCCGAACTATGTTAGATGGCCTGGAAAGGTAGCCACCGCCACCAGTATCGAAATCCCATCTGTCCCCTCCCAACCAAAACCATGACTAGGACAGGCACAGCCTGTCCACCTGTGAATTCTCGAGTATGATGCTTGGGGGAGACCGACCGTACAGATGGAAGTGGAAAAGGTGAAAGGGACTTTCCTGCTGGACACCGGTGCCTCAAGCACCCTTGTATATGCAGCTAACCCCGCCGCCTCACCTCTGTCTAATGGGGTCCCCTACAGCTTGGTGGGTTTCACAGGCACTGAACAGACTGGCTCATTCTCTGTTCCGCTCTCCATTCATTTAGGTACACTCCACACTAAGTGGACTTATGTCCTGATGAAGTGGGAGCAGGAAGGGAGAGGGATCCTGGGGGCTGATTTCATCCTCGGCCACAGGATCCTAGTGGATTTAAGAAACCACTGTCTTTGGGGGTCAGTCTGTATGGGACAGGAGAGTGAGGTGATGGTTATCCCAGGAAAACGGTGAAAAGGGATGGTGTGCACCATGAAACCAAAGGAGGGTTATGACCTTGAATCACTGGTCAGTAACACCCCTGTAGAATATCAAGAGTATTGAGGAAAAACCTTGCAGCTTTTGCCACTCACAAACACGACTGCGGGAGAATAAATGGGGTTGAGGTTAGCATAGATGGGGACCCCATGACCTGACCACAGAAACAGTACAACTTCCCCAGGGAGGCGGAGGCAGATGTCATGTATCTCACATTACTCTATATAACTGTATCTTACCATGCTATACATGACTGTAACTGGATATGACCTGTAACAATAAGCATACCTTACCACCAGGGGTGCACTTGCAGGAGACACTCCATACCTGTCCCACTCTGGTATATAAAGGGAGGTCTCAGGCAAGTGCAGCACTGGAGAGCTGGAATTAAAGGTGCAGATCCTGAGTGACCTTGACTTCAGCATGTGTCTCATGTAAGTCAGTACATTAGAGTCGGGACTTAACAGTGGCGATGAGTTACGGGATCACAGAATCCACAGAATGGCTACCAACAGCTCAGATGAGAAATACAATGCTGGAGACAATTGGGATGACTTTATAGAAAGGCTCCAGCAAAGCTTTGTGACCAAAGATTGGCTGGGTGATGATAAGGCAGACAAGAGAAGAGCCCATCTCTTGACCAGCTGTGGCTCTAAAACATACACTTTAATGAAAGACCTGCTGGCACCCGAGAAACCAGAAAGCAAGTTGTTTGAGGAGTTGAGCACACTAGTGAGAGACCACCTGAAGCCAGCGAGCAGCCTCCACATGGCCAGACACAGGTTCTACAACTACAGATGCTGTGTGGGCCAAAGCATAGCCGACTTTGTGGCGGAACTTCGGAGGGTGGCTAGTTCATGTGAGTTCCCCGATGAACTAAGGAGAGAAGTACTGAGAGACTTTTTAATTGAAGGAATAGGCCACGCAGGCATATTCCGAAAGCTTATAGAGACTAAGAACTTGACTCTAGAGGCAGCAGCACTGGTCGCACAGACGTTCTTGGCAGGCGAAGAAGAAACGAGGCTGATCTATACTTCGGGTACGACAACCAATGAGGCATTGGAAGAAGGGGTTCACATTGTGAAACAAACCGCTACCCCCACACACAGACAAAGGCAGGAGAGCAGGCCTTCAACAGCAGACAGTGGCGCCAGAAGCCATCAAAATCAAGGGCCACATGAACGGCTGATCACACCTCATCAACCCACAATGCGAGCAATCAACAACAGATTGAGAGAAGCTCAAGGGAGATCAGCCAGACGCAGCTCATCCTTCGGAAAAAATGGAAACGGTCTGTGTTGGAGATGTGGGGGAAGGCACTCAACCAGGGTGTGTCGATTTCAGCATGCCATTTGCAGAAACTGCAATTACACAGGGCATCTGGCTCACATGTGCAGAAAAACAGCAGCTCGGCTGGTATATGAATCAGAAGGGTCAGAAAGTGGACCAGAAGACGATTGGAACAGTGCACGGGACGCCGAGGTATAGCGGGTTAACACGATCAATGTCCACTGTTCTTACACCAAGACGCCTCCAATTATGATGAGGGTTCTACTCAACGGGATACCCGTCAACATGGAACTGGACACGGGGGCCAGTCAATCCCTCATGAGCGTTCAACAATTTGAACAGCTGTGGCCGCACAAAAGCAACAGACCAAAACTCAAAATGATCGACACCAAACTAAGGACCTATCCTAAAGAAATCGTCCCAATCCTTGGCAGCGCCATGCTCTCAGTCACACACAAAGGGATGGTGCACCGACTTTCCCTGTGGATTGTCCCCGGGGATCTCCCAGCCCTGTTGGGGAGAAGCTGGCTAGCAGAACTTAATTGGAAATGGGATGATGTTCATACCATGTCGTCAGAGGAACGGACCTCCTGCTCAACAGTTCCAAGCCGTTTTGAACATTTCTTTCAGCCAGATGTGGGCACCTTCAAAGGGGCTAAAGTTAGAATCTACATCACACAGAATGCCAGACCGGTCCATCACAAGGCTAGAACTGTGCCTTATGTGATGAGGGAAAAGATTGAAAACGAACTGGACCGGCTTCTACGAGAAGGCATAATTTCTCCCGTGGAACTCAGCGACTGGGCAAGCCACATCGTCCCCGTCATGAAGCCTGATGGATCCGTGCGAATCTGTGGGGATTACAAGTCTACTATAAACAGAGTCTCCCTACAGGACCAATACCCGCTGCCCAGAGCGGAGGACCTATTTGACACGTTGGCTGGAGGAAAACTTTTCTCGAAACTTGACATCACATCTGCGCATATGAAGCAAGAACTGACCGAAGAGTCTAAGCTACTCACCACCATCAACACACATCGAGGCCTTTTTGTGTATTCGGCATCAGGTCGGCAGCTGCTATATTCCAGCACAACATGGAAAGTCTACTCAAGTCCATCCCGGGGACGGTTGTGTTTCAAGATGACATACTCATCACGGGCAGGGACACCGACTCTCATCTCTGCAATCTTGAGGAAGTACTAAGTCGATTGGATCGGGTAAGCCTAAGAGTTAAGAAATCCAAGTGTCTGTTTCTCGCGCCTGAGGTTGAATTTTTGGGCAAAAGGATTGCCGCTGATGGAATCCGCCCAACAGAGTCCAAAACCGAAGCGATTTGCCTGGCACCCAGGCCCCGGAATGTCTCGGAACTGCGCGCCTTTCTCGGGCTACTCAATTACTTTGGGAACTTTATGCAGAACTTGAGCACGCTGCTGGAGCGTCTCCACGTGCTACTCAGAAAGGGGTGCGATTGGTTTTGGGGGGACGCCCAAGAACGCGCCTTCAATAAGGCACGCAACCTTCTATGTTCCAAGAGTGTTTTAGCCTTTTTTGAAAGTTAGTCCTTACGTGTGACGCGTCAGCGTACAGAGTCGGGTGCGTTTTACAGCACATCAATGATGCGGGTAAATTGCAGCCCGTTGCTTATGCCTCCAGGTCACTTTCGCGGGCGGAGCGCGAGTATGGAATGGTTGAGAAGGAGGCGCTCGCGTGCATGTATGGTGTCAAAAAGATGCACCAATACCTTTTCGGGGCCAAATTTGTGTTAGAAACCGACCACAACCCCTCATGTCCCTACTATCTGAGTGCAAGGCAATCAACGCCAACGCCTCGACGCGCATTCAGTGGTGGGCACTCATGCTGGCGGCTTACGACTACACGATAAGGCACAGACCAGGCACAGACAACTGTGCTGACGCGCTTAGCAGGCTACCCCTGGCGACCACAGAAGGGTCCGACGAACAGGACTGTTAGATGGTCATGGCAATCAATGCCTTTGAATCCACACGTTCGCTCATGACGGCTCGCCAAATCAGAGCCTGGACAACCAGCGACCCCACGTTATCTCGAGTTAAAAGATGCATTTTAACCGGTGACTGGGCAGAGGCTCGCGATGCCTGCCCCGAGGAGGTCAAACCCTTCCATAGACGCATGCATGAACTCTCACTACAGGCAGACTGCTGATGTGGGGCAGCCGAGTAGTTATGCCCTTACGAGGCAGGGAGGCGTTTGTCCGGGAGCTCCATCGCGAGCACCCGGGGATCGTCCTTATGAAGGCCATAGCCAGATCTCATGTCTGGTGGCCTGGCATTGACGCGGACTTGGAGCTCTGCGTCCGTCGGTGCACCATTTGTGCCCAACTCAGTAATGCCCCCAGGGAGGCCCCTCTAAGCCCCTGACCCTGGCCCACCAAATCGTGGTCATGGGTGCATGTAGACTATGTGGGCCCATTCATGGGCAAAATGTTCCTCGTAGTCGATGCATTTTCAAAATGGATCGAGTGCACCATTTTAAACTCGAGCCACTGTGGAGAGCCTTAGAACCATGTTTGCAATGCACGGCATTCCTGACATATAGTGATAATGATCCGTGCTTCACCAGTGCAGAATTTCATGATTTTATAGTTGACCACAGTATAAATCACATTAAGACGGCAGCTTTCAAGCCGGCCTCCAATGGCCAGGCAGAGCGAGCAGTGCAGATCATTAAACAAGGCATGCTCAGAGTCCAAGGTCCCACGCTGCAGAGCCACCTGTCGCGACTGCTGCTGGCATACAGATCTCATCCGCATTCGTTGACTGGGGTTCCCCCCGCGCAACTATTGATGAAACGAACCTTAAAGACCAGGCTCTCGTTAATCCTCCCAGACATGCATGAAATTGTTGAGGCTAAGCATCAAAAGCTAACTGAGTACCATGACCGACATTCAAGGGGGAGGTGGAATGAGATAGGGGACAAAGTATTTGTGCTAAACTGTGGCCGGGGTCCCAAATGGCTTGCAGGGACAGTAACTGACAATGAGGGAAACAGGCTACTGGTTGTACAAATGGACAATGGCCAAACCTGCCGGAAGCATGTAGCAGTAAAAAGTAGATTCACTGATAACACTGAAGAACCAGAGGCAGACTACAATGTGGAACTCACACCACACCTGGTGGATAGACAGGTGGAACAACCTGAGGAAAGGTCAGTCTCAACAGACAGCCCAGGCGAGATACCAGCAATCACACCGAACGAAAAACAGGCACCAAGGCAAACAACTGAACCACAACTAAGATGCTCCACGCGAGAGCGCAGACCACCTGAGAGACTGAATCTATAAAGGCAATAAGACCTTGGGGGAGGGTGATGTCATGTATCTCACATTACTGTATATAACTGTATCTTACCATGCTATACATGACTGTAACTGGATATGACCTGTAACAATAAGCATACCTTACCACCAGGGGTGCACTTGCAGGAGACACTTCATACCTGTCCCACTGTGGTATATAAAGGGAGGTCTCAGGCAAGTGTAGCACTGGAGAGCTGGAATTAAAGGTGTAGGTCCTGAGTGACCTTGACTTCAGCATATGTCTCATGTAAGTCAGTACATTAGAGTCGGGACTTAACAGCAGACATGGAAACAGCCTTGGGTTCGCTGGTTAAACAGGGGGTATTGAGACCAATAGCTACCCATGTGAACTCTCCATTGTGACCGGTTAAGAAACCGGACAACTACTGGAGAGCCACGGTGGACTATCGCGTACTCAACCGTAACATCCCCGCCTGTGCACCCACTGTTGCTGCTGTCGCCAACCTCATTGGAAGTATCCCAGCCTCCGCGACCACCTTCACGGTGCTGGATATTTCCAACGGGTTCTGGTCCATACCTTTAAGAAGGGAAGATCAGTACAAGTTTGCTTTTACCTTTAAAGGACAGCAATACACTTGGAACTGTCTCCCTCAGGGCTTCCACAACAGCCTCAGTATTTTCCATCAGTGTATGGCCAACTGGTTAAAGAGTTTCAGCAGACCCCAGCAGTTAGTACAGTATGTAGATGACCTGCTCCTGTTCACCGATGAGGGGGAGGAGCATGGCCCACTGCTAGCTGAGCTGCTGGAGCTGCTGAAAGAAGAAGGATTTAAAGTAAATCCCAAGAAGGCACAGATCGGCCTGAAGGAAGTAAAATTCCTGGGACTGGCTGTGCGCGCTGGAGAGAGAGCCATTGACAAAGCTAGAAGGGAAGCAGTGCAGAAGTTACCAGCCCCCAACACAGTGACAGGAATAAGATCTTTTCTAGGCTAATCAGGTACTGCAGATACTTCATTGAGGAGTATGCAGCCACAGCAGCCCCTCTGCTCCGACTCCTACACAAGGGAGTGGAGTGGGAATGGGACAAAGGTTGCGAGGCAGCATTTATCCAACTCAAGAAAGACCTGCAGACCGCGCCAGCTCTAGGGGCCATCGATGGGGGAAAGGAGTTTTTCCTGGAGGTAGCAGCCAGTGGGGACAACCTGAGTGCAGTACTGCTCCAAGAGCGGCATGGCCGGCTGAGACCAGTGGTCTACTCCTCCAGGATACTCACGGACGTGGAGAAGGGATACTCCAACTGTGAGTGGCACCTACTAGCCACTCACTGGGTTGTGAAACGATCACTGATCTTCACAGGGGGGTCCCCTATCACACTCCTTACCCACCATACGCCCACCCAAATGCTCTTGGACGGGAAAATCAAGGACGGGACAGTGAGCAGTGCCCGCATTGCTCACTGGACCCTGCTCCTCTCTCAAATGGACCTACAGGTAAAGGGTCTCTGCAAGCCAAGACTCGCAGCCAACATGACTTATCCAGGGACAGCCCACCGGTGTTCCATAGAAGGGGTATGGGAAATTGACATAGGCATTAAGGCTGGGTTACACCCCACATGCCGAGAGATCTATGTGGACGGTTCGAGCACAGTATCTGCGGGTGAACAACTCACAGGCTGCGGAGTTTATGACCATGAGGCAGGCATTGCCCTGGCGATTAAACTCCCCAGTACTATGAGCGCCCAGCACGCTGAACTGTCTGCAGTGGTGTATGTAGTCACATACCCCGAAGAATTCCCTACTCCATACACGATTTGCTGAGACAGTATGTTCACATGCAATTCATGTATGGAGTACCTGGCTATTTGGTCCCGCCGTGGATACACATCCGCAGACGGGAGACCCCTGGCAATTAAGCCCCTGCTGGAAAAGATCATGAAAGTCGTAGGGAAGGAAGGGAATATCTACATACATAAAGTTAAGGCACATCCCATATCACAAAACCCCATAGCGAGGGAAACCAGCAGGCTGACATGTTGGCCAAGCAACGGGCCCACACGGTCAAGCTCTGAGATCCGTACAACCCAGGACCCATCGCAGCAGTCAGGGGCAGGATGGGGACGGCAGGGAAGGCAGGGATAGCTTTGACAACGGACCTAAAAATGGTTCAGATCCAAGACCCCGCCCTCAAAACTGTCCTGAACACGCTAGCTAAATGGGAAAGGATAGACGGCCCGTACGGCACCGCAGCAATTGCCATTAAAGAAGGCATGCTGTTCAGGGGGGAACAATGGGTAATACCGCAACAACATCAGAGAGAATTCCTCCAGCTGGTCCACGAGGGTCCAGGAGCAGGACACCCCGGACCTGAGACCACTTGGCAATGGGTGGAACAGGCAAGGTGGTGGCCAGGACTCAGGGAAGACGTCCGCCAGTTCTGCGCTAGCTGTCTGGTGTGCGCGGCCAACAACCCCGACCCCCAGAAAAGAAACGTGCCTATGAGACATATCAGGAGGATAGAGGGACCCTGGCAGTCGATCCAGATCAATTATATCGGGCCCCTACCCACTGCCCAGGGAGGTTACAAGTACTGCCTAGTATTAGTGGATGTATTCACCAAATGGGTGGAAGCCTTCCCATTCCGAACAGCCACTGCCCTGGGAACAGCCAGGATCCTGGTCAGAGAAGTGTTCTCCCGATGAAGACTACCACAATACGTGGAGTCTGACCAAGTGAGTCACTTCACCGGGCAGGTGATGCAGGAGACCCTTAAGGTACTCGGCATCAAAGGAAAATGGCATGTTGTCCACAACCCGCAGTCATCCGGGCCTGTGGAGCGTTTAAACCGCACCATCAAAGAAAGGCTGCGCAAAGAGACAGGGGACTCACCCAAAGGGTGGGTAGAGGTCCTACCACTGGTCCTCATGGGGATCCGGGCCAGCCAGTCAAAGAGTACGGGGTACTCCCCGTACGAGCTCATGACCGGCAGAGCCATGCGAACCCCCACCCATGTGTTAGCCCCGGTACTCACGGAAGGTCAGCTTAGGGAAGCGAGCGGGACAGCTTTGTCAGGAATCTGTTTGAACACCTTAAACAGATTCACAGGCAGGCTGCTAATAACATGGGAAAACAGCATCGGAGCAACCGACTGCTGCTAGAGCCCCGCAAACACCATGAGTGGGAGATAGGGGACCAGGTTATGGTGAGAAACTATGCTAGAGTAGGGGTCTCTGAGGCACTGTACATGGGACCATACCACAAGCCCCATGGTCTATGCCATAAAATTGCTCCGCCGAACAAAGTGGTTCCACATAAATCAGTGCAAACTTTTCAACCCAGGGGCAGCAGCTAAACATAAGGGACAGCCAAAACCTGTAAACCGTGCTAAAGACAGGGACTCCCAGCCAACAGCCCCCGACTGTGGAAATCCCACAGGGGACGTGGCAGACCCATAGACTGTACCTAGAGGGGCAGTGGACTATGTTATTGGAGGAGCCATCCCCCCCAATCATTTGGGACTCGGACACACCTTCAGCAGCCGGAGCCTTAAAAAGGACTCCCCGCACACCACGGCCAAAGACACTGTGGTCACCAGCGCTCCAATTTGAATGGTTCAGCCCCGGGAGAGTGACCAGCCGCAAAAAGGCACCTAAGGTCAGAAACCAGCCCGCGAGCAGGAACACCCAGCCGGTAGCCTCGGGCAACAAGGGACCCCCAGAAGAGATAGCGGTGGACCAGCCACCAAGTGAGAGTCCCCAGCCCATAGTTCTCAGCCAGGCAGAACCCCCAGGGGAAGAAACGAACCAGGCAGCCATCCCCAAAGGAGTGGTGTGCTGCAGCACCGGAGGGGACGTTCCCCCGATAGTGTGGGACTCAAACCCACATTCGGTCAGGGCACTTAGAGTTAGACGGTGCAGACCGACCTATTCCCGACCTCGCTGGACACCCAACGGGAGAAGAAGAAAGAGAGAAGGCAGGAATTAACCTGGCCACCCAAAGACGGGTGGCAGATGTACATATATAGCAATGTGAATTTAAGAATGTTTAGCAATATGAATTTAAGTATGTTTAGTGAATAAGTTTAGAATAGTGTAAGATTTATCTGTGTAACAATAAGTATATATGTATTAGTTAACTGGGGTAAGGAAAATAATCTACCTGTGCAGCTATTAGGGAAGCACCGGTAAGATAACAAGCAAAATGGCTGTGAGATAAAAGTTAAAAGCAGACATCAGTCCACAAGGAACTGAATAAGACAGCCAGTCAATTAAAGACTATGAGCCCAACTTGGAACTCAGTCATCTTTGTCAAGAGAGCTTTCTCAGGGCTAGACAATCTGTTTCATGCGCCCCTACAGGAAAGAGAACAACATGAGAAGGATCCTGTTCCTCCTCGCCCTGATAGGGATGAGCAGCCGCGACCGAGGAGACGTGGAAGAATCCCTCATTTACCGGTGTTCAGGAGGAAGAGCACCGATCGTAACCGCCGGGGGTGGCCTCCGAGACGTGGAAGAACTCGCCGTTTACGCCCACGAGGGAAGATGGCCAGGTTGGCTGGGATCTAATTCTACCCGCTACTCCAGCCAGGAAGGTTTTACCTACGGGGAGGCCTCACTTCCATGCCCCCGGATGCGGATCATCGCTGCCCGAGTCAGTGTTACAGAGGGAAAGCATGTGTGTTTGACTTGCAAAGGAAACATTCCCCTGGGAAGATGGTGGTGGCTCAGAAAACTCAGCAAGGACACATGGGACCAGGAATCGGATGGGAAAGACTTGGTAATGATACGTACCGCACCATCACGGGGACACGGGGAGGAGTAAAAGTGTGCTGGGACAAATGGTGGGAATCCGAACAAGGAATTTATGTTTGCATGTGGGGATCAGAGAGTATTTGTCCCACAGGCATAGCGATCGCCTTCACCAGGCAATGGCAAGATGAAGGGGAAGGGATGTGTTGGGATTTTAGCCTACACGGGTGCGCAGTCCTCACTCCCAATTAACGCCACTGAAGTAAGAGCACACATTAAGAAACACCTACCCACAACCCCGCCAATACGCACAATAATAGAAAGGTGTCCTACCACCACCAAGGGACCTGGGAACGGATTAGTATTGGTACCGACCGAAAAGGTGTTATACCAGGGGGTACATTATGCATTAGCTTCAGTAATATTAAACCTTACCAAGGTACACCTGCCTTCATGGTGTCTGAAGGAAACAGAGATGCTATACTAGGCCCAACTTATAGTCATGTTCAAGAAATTTTATGAGTTAGACTTCGGAAGTGTAGATAAAGCAGATCTATACACCCTAAACGCTAGGGACACCATGGGCTCGGGGAGACCTAGAAGGGGAATCATAAACTACGTTTTCACTACCTACAATACAGCATCCTCTGTAATAAATAGCCTAGATGACATGGAACTGCAAACACAGATAAACAGTTTAAAGACCCAACTGAGAAAAATCCTGAAGCAGGAGAACACCGTAGTAGGATCAGAACTACACGAGGACTAGGCTATGATTGTCCATTTAAAAGAAATAGTGGCTGAGCTGGAAAAACATGCACAGACAGTGAATGCACGTAGGATAGAAACGCTTCGGACCAGGCTGCACAGAATGAGGCGTGCGTATTGTATGGGACATGGTTGTTGGACAAGGGCCGCAACAACCTGGAGGATTTAAAACAAGGTGTAGTCCCCTCTTGGATCAGGAACAAGCACCTCGCAGCCCTCTACCCGTACAGTAATTCATTAAGCCCATGCCAGCTCCGCCGAGTCTCTGAAGCCTACCCTGTCCCAGTAGACTATGGGAAATCTAACCACACTATTATGGGAATAGTATTAAGGATGCCGGTCATGGGTGGGACAGCCCGACCCACACCGGTATACCGGGTGGAGAACATTGGAGTTATTCAGGGAGGTGCACACATTCGTTTCGCAGCGGTCCCACCCTATGTCATAAAGTGGCAGCACGCTGTAACGGGTTCAGACCTCTCCAGTGCTGGAGCCGGGGTGCACACGTAATACTGTGTCTCCAGTACTTGAATGGCCATTCAAAGTCACAGTGTGGGTTTAAAGCTGGTGGTGCACAGCCTATTAACTGTACCATGGAAGTAATGGCACAGGACCATGTCCCTCCACAGGTAACATACATAAATGAAGGAATGCAAAATTCACAAGAAACCCCCCTGTGTTTGGGCTCATTCGAAAGGAAATTTGATTTGGGACTATGTACTGAAAAGTTTGGAACTCTAAAGTGTTTATGGAAGAAACTACGAACTTTAATATAATTTTGTTTTTTAAAAGACAACCTCAAGGCTGTGGGCGGACCTACAGAGCTAGCAAGAGACAGTCTAATTAAGTAAAACTACCTGGGTGTGAGAACTGTCTGGAAGAATGAGTATTTGAAAATCCTTCTCCATAAGAGACATTAACATCACAAAATCACCCAGAAGTAGCTCCCCATCAACATGGGTCTGGACAACCATTTCAGCATATACATCACAAAGAGGCCCAATCCAGCTTGTATGCAAAAGACTAAGCACAAAAGGACATTGCAATTACCAAACTAATATTTCCATCAGGAGACAGTTTTCTAACATCAACCCACCCAAGACATATCAACTTTTAACGAGCCCGACAAAATATTACAAAGGATTTTGAAGAGATTTGGCACTAAGATTAGAACCACTGAAATCGTATAACTGGCCACTGTTTTCAACAGAGGTGAGAGGGTGGTTGCTAGGTAGTGACAAGGCTACTACTACCTCATCAAGACAAGGAGAAAAACCAACGTGATAGTTGTAAAACTAACTTCTCCAGCCTCGAAGTCTTGAACTCCTGAAGGAAGGAAGAACATCACCATTTACCATTAACTATCAAAAGGATTGGTAAGCGTAAGTCCCTGCCTGCCCTGGAGTCTAACCTAGCTAGAATTAGGTATTGGGAAGTGGGAGGTATAATTTTACTGCAATCCCCTTTAAATGTGTAGTGTATGGTACTTTATTAGAGTAATTATAAGTTTGACCTTGTACCTTTCCTTGTACAGTCCTTTATTAGAGTGATTGTAAGTTTGGCCGTGTATTTTCTTACTAGAGTAATAAGCCTGTATTACCTTGACTGTAATAAAAACAAAGTTCTTTGCATCAAACCAGTGTCCTCTGCACTTTTGTCACACTCCCCAAATAAATCCAGAGTACAGAACCCAAGGGAGTGGGAGCGATTCGAAACTGCTCAAGTTGGTCAGAAGGGAACCTGACCCACCTCATAGAGACCACACAATCCCCCTTACACTTGTTTGAAAATGTTTGGTGTGTCCCCCCGCTTTAATCAGGGGGCACTTGATTTTCTGTTTTCTACTCAAATAGTTGTAGAGCTGTTGGACTGCATCATCACCCAGGGTAACCAAATCCGTAATTTGAACCACGTACTGTTTAAAGTTTAATTTGTCTATGTTTGTCGGTTTTAGTGAACCCCGCCTTTTAGCCAGGAGGCACTTGTATAATTTGTGCTTTTCAGTGATCTCGGAAAAAAATATATAAAAAAAAACAAGGGGGCACCTGAAAAGTTTTTGGACTGTGCCCCACCCTTTAATCAGGGGGCACTTGATTACTGATACAACTCAAAATAGTTGTAGAGCTGTTGAGACACGACGTCTATCCTGGGCTGATGTCCGGTTCACGGCCAATGCCATCGAGTTACTAAAAATGGCACTGGGCCCTGACTTCACGAGATGCATCGAGGAGGCTCAAACATGTGGAGCGATCCCGTTCGAACTGATCCCCGTCCGGACAGAATTCCTCATTGGTGCCGAGCCCCAAAACCTCCTTCGGCTGCCGGCGCCTCACAACTTGAGCCTCCTCGGGGAAATCCCCTCCGTGCCTTTCAGTTCTGCGCGGAGGGGTTTCCTGTACGGGCTGCTCCTTCATGATCTCCACCTTGCCATCCTCGTCTGCCGTCCGGACACGCCATGGTGCACCATCTTGCCGTCCGGAGGAGGCGGGGATCCCAATGGAGTGCACTCTACGTGGGAGTCCTTCTCCTATTTATTGGGGACTTGGCCTGGTGGGTGGTGCACGGAGCAGTCTTGTGCAATAAGTTTTTAAGTCAGTTCACGGTCTCCCAGGCCGCCTGCAATTTCTGCGGTCTGGAGGAGTCCATGTTCCATGTTTTTATGGAATGTGCGAGGTTGCAGCCCCTATTCCAATGTCTGAAGGGTCTGTTCCTCAAATTTTGGTTGCACTTCAGTCCCACACTCCTGATCTTTGGGCACCCTGTGTGGAGGGGAATGGGCAGGTCTGAGAGCCTCCTCGTAGGACTGCTCCTGGGCATGGCCAAGGGGGCCATCAGCCGGTCCAGGCAGCAGGTGATCGAGGGAGTCCTTCAGCCAGACTGCCTGCCTCTCTTCCGCAGTTACATCTGAGCCAGGGTGTCCCTGGAGATGGAGCACGCGGTGTCCACCGATACGCAAGCGGTGTTCCGCGAGAGGTGGGCGCCGGAGGGACTGGAGTGCATCATCACCCCCGGCAACCAAATTGTTATTTGATTTTATATGTCTCAAGTTTAATTTATTTATTGTGCTGGGTTTAGTGTGCCCCCCGCGCCACTTTTTAGCCATGGGGCACTTATATAATTTGTGTTTTTTACTGCCCTAAAAATAACCCCCCCCCAAAAATAGGGGCACTTGAAAAGTCTTTGGTGTGTCCCCCCCCACCCCGCCACTTTTAGCCAGGGGACACTTGTAAAATTTGTGTTTTTGGTGCCCTAAAAAAAATGAAAAAAAGGGGGCACTTAAGCGGAGCACTTGATTTAATTGATGTTCTTTTAACAACTACAAGAGTTGTAGAGCTGTTGAGACATGACGTCTATCCTGGGCCGATGTCCGACTCGCGGCCAATGCCATCGAGCTGCTAAAAATGGCACTGGGCCCTGACCCCACGAGGTGAGTCGAGGAGGCTCAAACATGTGGGGCGATCCCGTCCGAACTGACCCCCATCGGGACGGAATTCTTCATTGGTGCCGAGCCCCGAAATCTCCCTCGGGAGCTGGCTTCTCACAACTTGAGCCTCCTCAGGGAAATCCCCTCTGTGCCTTTCAGTTCTGCATGGAGGGGTTTCCTGTACGGGCTGCTCCTGCACACTCTCCACCTTGCCATCCTCGTCTGCCGTCCGGACACGCCATGGCGCACCATCTTGCCGTCCGGAGGAGGCGGGGGTCCCAATGGAGTGCACTCTACGCGGGAGTTCTCCCCCTACTTATTGGGGACTTGACCTGGAGGGTGGTACACAGAGTAGTTCCGTGCAATAAATTTTTAAGTCAGTTCACGGGCTCCTAGGCCGCCTGCAATTTCTGCGGTCTAGATGAGTCCATGTTCCATGTGTATGTTAAGTGTGCGAGGTTGCAGCTCCTCTTCCAATATCTGAAGGGACTGCTACTCAAATTCTGGTTGCACTTCAGTCCCATACTCGTGATCTTTGGGCACCCTGTGTGGAGGGGAGTGGGCAGGTCGGAAGGCCTCCTCGTAGGACTGCTCCTGGGCATGGTCAAGGGGGCCATCACCCGGTCCAGGCAGCACGACTCCCTGCCTCTCTTCCACGTTACATCCGAGCCAGGGTGTCCCTGGAGATGGAGCACGCGGTGTCGACTGGTACGCTCGTGGCCTTCCGTGAGAGATGGGCGCCGGAGGGACTGGAGTGCATCACCCCCGGCAACCAAATTTTAATTTGAACCACATTTCTAAAGGTTAATTTGTTTAAGTTTGTCAGTTTTAGTGCCGCCCCTATCCCCCTTTTAGCCAGGAGGCACTTGATTTAATGATTTATGTTTCTGCAGATACAACTCAAAATAGTTGTAGAGCTGTTGAGGCATGGCATCTATTCTGGGCCAAAGTCCAGCTCGCGGTCAACGCCATTGAGTCGATAAAAATGGCACTGGGTCCTGACTCCACTAGGTGCGTCGAGGAGGCTCAAACATGTGGGGTGATTCCATCTGAACAGACTCCTATCCGGTTGGAATTCCTCATCGGTGCCAAGCCCCGAAACCTCCTTCGGGTGCCAGCGCCTCACAATGTGAGCCTCCTCTGGGAAATCCCCTCCATGCCTTTCAGTGCTCTACAGAGGGGATTCCTGTACGGGCTGCTCTTGCACACTCTCCACTTTGCCATCCTCGTCTGCCGCCCGGACATGCCATGGCGTACCATCTTGCCATCCGGAGGAGGCGTGGGTCCCCTATTGAGTGCACTCTATGCAGGGGTCCTCCCTATATTTATTGGGGACTTGGCGTGGAGGGTGGTGCACGGAGCAGTCCTGTGCAATAAATTTTTAAGTCGGTTCACGGGTTCCCAGGCCGCCTGCAATTTCTGCGGTCTGGAGCAGTCCGTGTTCCATGTTTTTATGGAATGTGCGAGATTGCAGACCCTGTTCCATTATTTGAAGGAGCTGCTCCTCAAATTCTGGTTGCACTTCAGTCCCACACTCCTGATCTTTGGGCACCCTGTGCGGAAGGGAGCGGGCAGGTCGGAAGGCCTCCTCGTAGGACTGCTCCTGGGCACGGCCAAGAGTGCCATCAGCCGGTCCAGGCAGCGGGTGGTCGAGGGGTCGTTCAGCCCAACTGCCTGCCTCTCTTCTGCGGTTACATATGAGCCAGGGTGACCCTGGAGATGGAGCACGTGGTGTCCACCGGTACGCTCGCGGCCTTCCGCGAGAGGTGGGCGCCGGAGGGACTGGAGTGCATCATCACCCCCGGCAACCAAATTTTAATTTGATTTTATGTCTAAAGTTTAATTTGTTTAATTTGCTGGTTTTAGTGCCCCCCCCCACTTTTAGCCAGGGGCACTTGTAAAATTTCTGGTTTTAGTGCCAAACACCCCCTCCCCCTCCAAAAAAAAGGGGCACTGGAAAAAATCTATTTTGGAGTGTGCCCCACCTTGCAGGGGGCAGTTGTTTAAAGTGCACAGCTAAAATAGTTGAACTGGCAATGTGTAGTGTAATTGTTAAACATTTGCCAATAAACCAACTAGTTCTGAATAGTTCATGGTGTTGCTATGAATTCTTAAGCAAAGAACCAATGAAGCAAATACATTACACTAAGTATCTGCTATTTGAGTATAGTTTCTGCCAAAAGTATCTTATTACACCCGAGCACGATTCCCCCACCCTTACATTTATCTTATTGCGCTTCTGTTTAATGACCAGTATAGACAGCATTTAACGGTGTTTAACAAATGGTTGCGGAGATCAGTTTGTTGTATATCACTTTGTACTTTATCATGCAGATTACACCAATAGTTAATGGCCTGTAAATTTCGGCCTCCCGAGGTCCGTATGGAGTGTGTACAGACCCAGGAAGGCATCGCAAAAGCTGGTTTTCAGCACACAATGCGCATTGCTGAAAACCGGCTTTTCCGATCTGTCAAGCTCCAGCTTCATAGATCCTCCGCTTTCCCACAGCCAGGACATTCGCATGGGCAAGATTGTGGTATTTACCCATATCTTGCCCAGCAGATGTCCTGAAAACTCTTGTACCTGATAAAGGCAGGCGCATAGCCTAATTTTACAAGCGTAAGAGTTTTGAAACATACATAAACATAATAAAATAATATTTTTAAAACACATTTTATTGTTAAAAACCCTGCCCACTATGATAAGTTTATTTTAAACCATAATTAAAAAAACTTCTTAAAAACTCGGAAAAGTATATATTTTTTTATATAAGACATTAATAACTTTAATTTAAATTAATCTTAAATATGTAGAGTATTTTTTCTATTTTTTATTCGTGCTTTGGTGTTTGGGGGCTGTTTCTCAATCATAATAATGGGAACTCCTACTTACGGAGTTCCCATTATTATGAATGAGCAAATACTGTACCTGGATTGGCTGCCCAGAGCCACGTGACTCCAGCTCCAGCTTACAGACGTCCCGATGTGCACGCGCTCCGACGCACAGTGAGTGAAGGCCTCGGGATCAGGATCTCTCGTGGGCACAGCAGGAATAGGTAAGTGTGCATCTTTTTCCCTTTTTCAGTCGTTCGCCTGCGGGAAGACCTCGACCGGGATTTCTAGGCCAATATCCGTGATAGTTATTTGGAACTCCATCACCTTGTTGAGACTGAGACCCAAAAGCCACCCCCATTACCCTTTGGTGTCGCTTCTGGCAGAAGGTTGACAATTCATTTATAAAACCCATAGTGGCATCACACTGCCTTGACACATGGACGTCAGGACAAGGTTTGCGTGCTCCACAATGGCTTTCATTGTTTGTAATTAATGCTGCTCTACTTGCTCTTGACTGGCTCCTACCTAATCAGAGTCTGTGTTTTTTAAACAAGCTGGCACAGACCTGATCTTTAAACGAATGCAGATGGGGATGGGCAATCTGAATACAGCATTTCTAGCCTCCAAACTATCAAGTTCCTGCGCTCTGAAGGGAGGGTTGTATCGGGCTCATATTTGCTCCTTTAAAATATCTCACAACTCTGCCTTTTTTATTACAAGAATATATTAAAACAAGGACTCTGCTGCTTTATGTCTTTATTCTTGACCTGCAACATTGCACCATTTCGGCAGTGGCACCGTCAGTTAATTGTGTCTCCTCTTAGAACATCACAAGGTCTAAATATAACATTTACTTACCTTCGACTCAAAGATTGCTCCGCTCTGATATGGTCAGGAAATGCTACTTTCAGCAACTTTTCTGACCTTTATTGTTTAGGGTTTTCTTTCAGCTTTCTTCTCAGTTTGTCAACGCTCATCCCACCCACCCCCCCGCCCTCCCCCTTCACCACCACCCCCAACCTTTCCTCACTCCTCACTTTCATAGAAAGCTCGGCATTATGACCACGTTTCAGATTACAGGACACTAGGAAGCTGGAAGGCCACCTAAGATCTCCCTGGAGAGGTTTCCCCGGTCCTCGGAGACTCTTATGATAGTGCTCTATTTCATGCCTGAGCACACCTTTGTTTTCCTTTTGACCCGAGGCAATGCGGTTGTTTGGCTTGAGTGGAATGTGATGTTATTCTTGGAGCTGAGTGACATGCTCATAATTTGTACACTAAAACAATTCCAACTATGGACTTCTACGCTCTGTCGTTCTTCATTCCACAGTGTTATTTTGCTAATAGATTCCTTTTTATTTTATTTTCTTTGCTAGATTTTGAACAGTCGAGGAAACAAATTGAATATTTGGAAGACTTTATTATTCAAAGCTCGTATTCCTTGTCCAATGATCTGGCTGATGACGACAGGCCAATTTTGTAAATTTAAGATCAGAAAACCAGTGATCTTTGTCTGCTCAGGCTGAAATAGTAGGATGACTGTCCAGAAATAGATTACTACAATCAAATGAAGGGGAAGAAAAATAATCAGCATTGACCTATAATGGAAGGCTCAATAGAAGAAATGCTGCAACATTTCTGGAGCTGTGTGATGTCTATTTTTGAACAGTTTAAACTAGCTGATTGCTGGCCAATTAATCATCAGAGTCAGGGCCATTCCTAGTCTGCAATTTACTGGATTATCTCTCTGCAACCAACTGCTGATTATCACGCAGTAAACATGCAGCTGGGATGTCATTGCCCACAGAGAGCACACCTAAAGGTGCTTTACGCCATGACACCTACACCCAGCAAAATGACAGGACCAAAATGAAAAGAAAAAACTTCAATCAACTCCACAGAATATGTTACATAACAAACGGGACGCATGGTAGTGATCTCGAATATCTAATTTCAAGTCAGATTTATATAACTATGATAAACCAGGTGATAAAAACTACTCAAGTTTTACGGTTGCAATTTATGTTATCTTCTGAACTCCTTTGATTAAGTTACTGCCTTGTAATCACTCCCAGCCATCAATTATCTTGCACACAGTATATAAAGTGATGTGCAATTTTTCATTACTGCACTGAAAGCATCTCCTGAACGATTACCCCTTTTTGCCATTTGAGTATGATATAGTTCAAGGGCTAGATATTCATGTGCTTAGCACGACACGTTTAGGGCCACAACATGGCGCTAAAATGTCATTGACAGTTGTAACGACAACTGATGCCGGTTCCAGCGCCGCACGCCATATCAGTGTTGCCAGTAGCACTGCCGGTAAATTCGATCGCTGGGGACCTCACCATCATAGAGATCGTGACGTCAGTGAATGTGCAACACTCACTGGACGTCTGATCTCCAACATTGGATTTAGCCACTTACCTTAACTGCAGCGCAGAACAACTACAGGGAGAGCTGGTGTCTACCAGCAGAAAGCAGGCTGCAGCAGTGATATTTACAGGTATCTTCCCCAATCAGCTATACCTGACAGGATTTTGCAGTTTCAGTGCCTGTTTGCTACTTCCTGCAACTGAAACAGCTCTCTTTAGTTATTTCAAATTTTTTTGGAGACATAGAGTGTTGATTCAAGTGCAGAAGTCACTCATTATTTGTTAAAGGCTTCTGCTTGCAACACTTCCTCACAGTCATGGGGGCTGTGAGATTACCTCAGGCAGATGACGAAGCAGCAGAGGAAGAGGACGACGAGGACAAGGAGGAGGAGGAACAGGAGGGAGGACGGACCCTTGTCACTGGACCAAGGCCTAGTTCTGTCAAGCCAGTGTGGTGGCTGATGTGCAACGACCATCACATTAAAAAAGTCCATACACAGGCATCTTCCACCCCTTCAATTGGAGTTCAGGACTGGAACATTGGGTCCTTTATTGAAACATCTGTGAACTCATGTGGAAGCAAGTTATCCTCATTTGAGGGACCACCTATGATGATGAAAATTGTCTTTATGAATTATTGCAGATAAAAGATTCACATTTGAGCAGTTAAAAAGATAATGAAAATGATTAAAATATTAAGTACAGTAAATGTTAAGAGCTCATGTTTCCAGAATGTCCCTCTAATATATATTCGCTGACAAGTTGAAAAAGATGCCTTATTAACTAGGGCTGTGACTTTTCAACTCTCAGTCAAATGGACCATTTCAATTGATCATTATATTAAGCTTCCGAATCAAGATTTTTATATTGCAAAAGAATAGAAGAAAGAAATTATGGAAAGTTGCTTCGATAAAATATTTATTGCATACAAATTAATGTTACATTTTTCCTGGATATAGAGGCAGCATTGTCGGAAAGAAAACTGTAATGCATTATTGATAAGAACCTATCTAACCATGGTGGATTTCACATGCTTAATTTAGTTTTCTTAACTTAGAAGATCACATCAAGTATTAAATCTGTTGATACATGGCAGTTGTCTGGCGTAATTCAACTAATATCTAAGTTTTGTTTGTTCTCAGGAAGAAAAGAAAGACTTGCATTTATATAGCGTCTTTCATGACCACCGGACATCTCAAAGTGCTTTACAGCCAATGAAGTACTTATGGATAGTAGTCACTCTGTAATGTGAGAATGTGGAAATGTGCGAAACGCAGCAGCCAATTTGCACACAGCAAGCTCTCACAAACAGCAATGTGATAATGACCAGTTAAACTGATTTTGTTACGTTGATTGAGGGATAAATATTGGCCAGGACAATGGGGATAACTCCCCTGCTCTTCTTTGAAATAGTGCCGTGGGATCTTTTACATCCACCTGAGAAAGCAGACGGGGCCTCAGTTTAAAATCTCATCCGAATGACGGCACCTCCCTCAATATGGCAGTATATCCACTGAGCCACAGCTGACACTGGGGGAACACTGGTTAGGCTGAATTTGTTGCTCAGTCCTAGATATCCCGATATGGTGCTGCTGGGCCTTCTCCTTATATGTGTTCTGTGGTGGCCACTACTACTGCTATAACTAATATTACTGCTACTGTAACTACAACTATTACTACTTACTATCTGTACTACTACTAATACTAATACAACAACATCTTGCACTTATATAGCATCTTAAACCTAAAGGACAATGGCGGAGTGGGATTTCCCGTGACTTGGCCAGTTGAACCTGTCGGAATTCCCGTGGTTAGTGGTACTTCCTTAATGTGGGCTGACGCTCAGGGCAGTGCTGACACAGCTGGAGCACACATGCAGGAATGGAATTTTACGGTGGGAGCAAACTTTTGCACCACCCACCGGAACTCCTGCCAGTCCCATCTCTGGTAGCCCCAACACTTGCATGAAGCCCTCGGTATGTTAAAAGTGGGCCTGCAGCTAGCTGCTGTAAGTCCCATTTCTTCACCGGCCTCTCTGGAAAAGGGCCAGCATTCTCCGTGTGGGCTAAAGAAAAGCTCGTACAAAAATCATTGCTTCTGATCTCTGATAGAAACTCCTAGTTAAAATTGAACGCAAGAGCCTCTATTAAAGTCAGCAACGGAGAGACCGCATGGTTTACTTCACAAAATATTCCAAACACCATTAATAAATGTATCTATAAACATATCACACATATCACATGAATTCTTATATATTAATGACCCTTGCGTCTGCCATGTATGATTAGCTGTCATTTTGTGCAAGGTGTGAGATGTGGGTGTGAGTGTTGCTAAGTGGAGACTGTTGGTGGGTGATTGCTGAGGGTGCGGTGCATTGAGCAGTGTGTGAAGCTTGTGGTACAGATGGTGGGATGTAGCATTTGCTGAAACCTTCACAGCCTCACCATCCGGGTGAGGTCATTAAGTTTCTTCCTGAACTGGGTGTGGGACCTGAGGACCACATTGCTGCCCGTAACGTGGTGTGCCACCTCCCTCCACATAGTCCGGCAGACTTGTGGCGAGGGCCTCCTGCCAGTTGGGGGTTACAGGACCACCCGCCTTCTCTCCACCGCTAAATCCAATGCCTCCAAAGCATCATCGGAAAATCTCCATGCTCTCTTCCTGGGACAGTGATCTGCCACCGGGAATTGTAAGTGCGTGCTCCTTCTCTTTGTCCTTCTTCTTACGGTTGTTGAGGCAGCTGCTCATCCAACAATGCTGAGAATGAGGTGCTGCAGCATCAATGAACCTCCCTTTGAAGTAGTGAAATAAACCTATGGCAATCTTTATTTGAGTTAAGACTGCACCCGATATTGGTCCAGCTTTCAGTGTAATGCCAATGAGCTTGAATTTGTAGATGGGAATCATGATTGCAATCATTTTAATGAGGAGTGAGGGCGAATTTTGTGTGCATCCTAGACGATTTTCAACTGGTGCTACTTAACCATTTTTAATCTAAACACTGCCCATTTCCAGCCATAAATGTTTTCAATTATTTTACACTTTTACATAATTAAAAAAAATATTTTCTCTCCTTGTTTTCCAGCATAATTTTCCTGCTCCTGTTTTGGATCACTGCCTGTCTTAGGGTTGCCAACCCTCCAGGATTGCCCTGGAGTCTCCAGGAATGAAAAATTAATCTCCAGGACACTGATTCAAGAAACCCTGGTGAAATATCATTGGGCGTTTTTTTTTCATTTCCTTTGAACACTCTTGTTTATTAGTTGTAAATATATTGCAGACTGGGGATAAAAAGACTGTCTGATTGGGCAGGGTAGTTGGCGGTGCGTAGTCATGAGACGAAACCTTCAGGAATACGTCCAAGCAGAGTTGGCAACCCTTCCCTACTGCTCCTGGTGATGCTTTACCCTCGGGCAGGGGCTAGCTGAATCCAATTTGCATCTGCACTTGTGTTCCTCTGTAATATATGCTCTCTCAAGTGGACGTAAAAGATCCCAAGGCACTATTTTGAAGAGGAGTTATCCCTGGTGTCCTGGCCAATATTTATCCCCCAATCAACAAAACAAAAACAATGTCATTATTACATTGCTGTTTGTGGGAGCTTGCCGTACGTAAATTGACTGACGCGTTTCCATAATTACAACAGTGACTACACTTCAAAAAGTACTTCATTGACTGTAAAGCGCTTTGGGTGATTCTGAAGTCATGAAAGGCACTATATTAATGCAAGTCTTTCTTTTACATCCTAATGTTTTGTAGCCGTTCAATAACCTCCAACATATTTTGTTGATGACTCCTCGCTAGCCCAGCCTCTGCTTGCTCCACTCTCGACTTTTGTGATAGGCCTCATTTCCGGAGACCTACTGAGGGCCAGGAGTGGTCTGAGCCAGGGTGGGGTGCGGAGGGCATTGGTGCGTGGAGATCTTGCTCAAGTGTGAAGGAATGGAGCCAGCGGGGGAGGGGGCATCAACAAACATCACCTGAGAGTATCGGGCGACCCCAAATCAATGGAGGAAGGCCATAGTTGTCAAAGAGGACATAGCTGGCCCTGTCAAAAGGCAGAACACCAAAAGAGGCCACTTTGAACAGTCGGAAATTGTTGGAAATGGCGTCTTTTGGATGAGGCTCTGTCTGTCTATTTATGTGGCTGTAATAGGTCCCATAGCACTAATTGGAGAAGAGCTGGGATGTGTGCTGTTTAACTTTTCTCCATCAAAAGCAAATTAACTGTTTATTCATCTCAATTGCTTTTTCTGTGATTTTTCTATGTGCAAATTGGCTGCTATATTTGCCTATGTAACCATAGCAATTACTCTTCAGAAAGTAATTGATTGATTTGAAGGACTTTGGGATTCTTAAGGACATGATGCTGCGCTCCAAAAATGCAGGATCCTTCCTTATTTCATACATGCTGTTGAGATCCACACTAGGTTTTGTAAGTATGATTAATCTATCATTGAATCCCCACCATCGCCAGTTGATCTCCTAGTTAAAGGAACACTGAGATTCCTTCTCCAAGCTTGCCTGAAAACAATCCAGCAGTGCTTTTAATGCCTCTGTAATCCTCAGTCCCACTTCTCAACATATCCAGCTCCCTTTAAAAGGTATTAGTTGAGTCTGAATCCGCAACCTTCTCTGAGAGTCTGTTCCACATATCTGCTAACCTGTGGGGAAAATATGTTCTAATCCATAACCTTCCTTAAAGTATCATTTTATACCTGTCTTCCTTACTTCAACATTCAAAGTTACTCAAGTTAAATAGCTTGCTTACTTCAACCTTATCTATACTTTTCATTATTTTAAAGATTTGGTTATCAGTCGGAAATTTTGCTTTCATGCAAAAAGACCTCAAAGCGCTTTACTTTATATATTTGGAATTCTCTACCGCAGAGGGCTGTGGGTGATCAGTTGTTGTGTACATTCAAGACAGAGATTGATAGATTTTCGGACACTAAGGAAATCGAGGGATATGGGGATAGGGCGAGAAAATGGGGTTGAGGTAGAAGATCAGCCATGATCTTATTGAATGGCGGAGCAGGCTCGAGGTGCCGCATGGCCTACTCCTGCTCCTATTTCTGAGGTTCTTATGTTTACTTTTGGAGTGCAGTCGCTATTGTAATGTAGGAAACCTGGAAGCCAATTTGCGCACAGCAAGCTCCCAGAAACAGCAATGTGTTAATGATAATCTGTTGTTAGGTCTTGGTTGAGGAATAAAGAATGGCCAGGATAACTCCCTTGCACTTCTTTGAATAGTGTCATGGGATCTTTTACATCCACATGAGAGAGCAGACGGGGCCTCGGTTTAACATCTCATCCGAAAGAAGGCACCACCGACAATGCAGCACTCCCTCAGTATTGCATTGGCGTGTCGGTCTAGATTATACGATGAAGGCTCCATTAGTCCTAGATTATATGCTGAAGTCTCCATTAGTTTGACAGAAAAAAAATCTCATGCCTCCCAAGAAAGTGTTGCTTTTTATTTTTGCTTTACTGGTTGCTGGGCCAAGGTGCAGAAGTAAATTAGTGCTATGGTGGGACTTCTGTAAGATTTCTTACTGGCTCCCTGTCTTGCTGCCTTCCACTGTCAGGCTCCTTAAACATAAGTGCCCCCCCACTAAAAAATAATGTTATTTTATTTGATCCTGGGGCAGATACATACATCTTTTAAGAGTTGGTTGGCCCCTTAGGGGGGTTTTGCTGGAATAGCTTTTAAATTTTGCTGATGCTTTTTGTGAAAATCCGTCCGGCCCTCCAATTGTTCTCTTCAGAGGAGCAATGTTTGGACAAGTAACGGAATTCTAAACGCCAACAGATCCTTTCATCAGAGCAGGATACATTTTAAAAATCATGAAAATGTTTGAATCTCACACGATTTTGGAAGTCAGGCATCAGAAGCTCCGCAGACCCCCAACAAAGTGAAGGAGGATTTCCAGACATGTAAACGCCGTAGAGTCAATGGTTGCACGGCCTGCAGAGAGGGTAATTTTCTCCAAATGTTCGCTCTTGTCATCACTTCATTAACGGGTTTCTTTAACTTACACTTTATCAATCAGGGAATGCAAATGGGCTGGCATCTGAAGGATACGTTTGATGCTTCAAACTCCTTGGAGTTCAGTTCTGAAACAATGCAGTTAGCAGTGCACATCCAATTTACTGCAAGCAAATGTGCGTGAGTAGCTGTGTTTTAACTATTCGAAACACGGAGCGCCGCCAAGCCACCCTGTCTGTTATGAGAAGGGCTCAGGGTCAAAAGGTCAGGAACACTAATGACAAAATTAGGCCATGCTTTTGACCCCAACTATCTTGATTTGTGAAACTGAATTCCAGTCTCCTTTCACCTTGAATTTATCTTTGTTTTACACATCTGATGCTGATCAGATTATCATACAGGTGCGTAAAGTATAAACTATCCTTTCCACTTAGCGTACAACATAGAGCCCAGCTTGCCTGTTGATGCAACAAAAGGTGCTGCTTCTCTTTTAATCTTTTGTATGCCTCTTTTTATTTTGTTGCATTCTTCACTTTACCACTTTAAGTTCTCTTTGCCCTTTTTGCCTTGAAGTGTCCTACTCCAATCTCCTAACAAAGCCGTGTCTGCTAGTGTATTATAAAACGATGGTTTATCAGTGAGGGAGCTACAGACATCGCGGCCTGGAAATTGGATCGTGGCCGAATTGGGGCAAGATCCAGGTACATCACAGGCGCCCAGTGAAGTCGACGGCAAATTAGTCCACTGGCCTTATTAAGATAGTACCAGTGAGCTCCAGGTGCCGGTCATGGCCCCAGAGATTATCTGGGGTACCAACCCAGGACCTCAGGTGAGCCCGGTTCAGCAGGGAGGGGGGGGGGTGCAGGTGGGGGTCGCATTGTGGGTGAGTTTGTTAAAAAGACTTACCTTTCTGGTAGCGGCCTCCAACAGTACCTTTAAGGACCACTGGCTAGGTGGTGCATTGCCCTGGTAATCCTGAAGAGAGCCTGCTGCCTTCAGGGCAAACCAATTTCCGGTTTGAGTCCTAAAACAGTTATTCGGCCTATTATTAGTGTCATGTATCCAACCCTATGTAACCAGAATTCTACCACCAACAGCATCCCATGGAAGCACTGTATATAAGCAGGCCTCCCATGCTGTACCAACACTCTGGAGTTAGAATAAAGAGACTAAGGTCACACTTACTCACTTCTACAGTACTTAATCACACTTTATTATGGACGTAACAATTGGCGACGAGATAATGAACCATCACGCGAAAATGCAGAGAACTGTTGGTATCCTGGAGAAATTCTCAGAAGGGGACAATTGGGAGGCCTTCGTGGAGCGACTCGACCAATGCTTCATGGCCAACGAGCTGGAAGGGAATGAGAACGCTGCCAATCGAAGGGCGATCCTCCTCACCGTCTGCGGGGCAACAACCTATGGCCTCATGAAGAATCTTCTTGCTCCGGTGAAACCAACAACTAAATCGTATAAAGAACTGTGTACGCTGGTCTGGGAGCACCTAAATCCGAAGGAGAGTGTTCTGATGGCAAGGTATCAATTTTATACATGTCAACGGTCTGAAGGCCAGGAAGTGGCGAGCTACTTCGCCGAACTAAGGCACCTTGCAGGACATTGCGAATTTGATGGATTCCTGGAGCAAATGTTAAGAGACTTTTTGGTGCTTGGCATTGGCCATGAGGTTATCCTCCGCAAACTATTGACTGTTGAAATACCGAACCTGAGCAAAGCCATAACGATAGTCCACCAGCGATAACACCAAACAAATTTTGCAGCATAAAGATGTTTCGGCAAGTACTGTACACAAAGTAACGTCGTTTTCAGACAGGAATGCATATGGCAGAACGTACACGCCTGCAGCTGCACGACCTCAGATGACTCAGAGTCCCACATCAAGCGTTAATTCGAGGCAGTTAACACCTTGTTGGCGCTGCGGAGGTGATCATCGAGCCCATCAATGCCGCTTCAAACACTGTGTGCAAAGGCTGTGGAACAATGGGACACCTCCAGCGAATGTGCAGACGAGCTGCAAACCCTGCAAACCACCACATTGCAGAGGAAGACCGATCCATGGCGGATCAAACTGAACTCGAGGCTTAAACCGAGGAGGCAGAAGTGTACGGGGTACACACCTTTACCACGAAATGTCCACCGATCATGTTAAAAGTTGAACTGAACGGAATTCCAGTATCCATGGAATTGCACACAGAACCAATCAGTCCATCTTGAGCAAAAGGCCTTCGACAGGCTGTGATGCAACAAGGCACACAGGCCCAAGCTGAACCCTATTCACACCAAGCTGAGGACTTACACGAAAGAGCTGATCCCTGTAATTGGCAGCGCAGCAGTAAAAGTCTCCAATGATGGAGCAGTGCACGAACTACCACTATGGATTGTACCAGGAGATGGTCCCACACCGTTCAGCAGAAGCTGGCTGGGAAAAATCCGCTGGAACTGGGATGACATCCGAGCACTTTCGTCCGTCGACGACGCCTCATGTGCCCAGGTTTTGAGCAAGTTTCCGTCGTTGTTTGAGCCAGGCATCGGAAGTTTCTCGGGGGCAAAGGTGCAGATCCACTTGATTCCCAGTACATCCACCACAAGGCATGGGCGGTGCCATATATGATGCGAGAGAAAGTGGAGATCGAGCTAGACAGGCTGCAACAAGAGGGCATTATCGTGCAGGTGGAGTTCAACGAGTGGGTCAGTCCAATTGATCCGGTCCTCAAAGGCGATGGCACGGTCAGAATTGCAGGGACTATAAAGTAACGATTAACCGTTTTTCGCTGCAGGACCAGTACCCGCTACCCAAGACAGATGACCTATTTGCGACGCTGGCAGGAGGGAAGACGTTCACCAAGTTGGACCTGACCTCGGCTTACGTGACACAGGAGCTGGCGGAATCTTCAAAAGGCCTCACCTGCATCAACACACACAAAGGTCTGTTCATCTACAATAGATGCCCGATCGGCTGCGGCTATTTTTCAAAGGAACATGGAGAGTCTGCTAAAGTCGGTTCCGCGCACCGTGGTTTTCCAGGATGATATAATAGTCACAGGTCGGGACACCATTGAACACTTGCAGAACCTGGAAGAGGTTCTAAGTCGGCTAGATCATGTGGAACTCAGGTTGAAATGCTTGAAGTGTGTTTTCCTGGCACAGAGGTCAAGTTCTTAGGGAGAAGAATCGTGGCAGACGGCATCAGACCCACTGACACCAAGATGGAGGCCATCAAGAACGCGCCGAGACCACAGAACGTGATGGAGCTGCGGTCGTTCCTGGGACTTCTCAATTATTTTGGTAATTTCCTACCGGGTTAAGCACCTTGCTAGGACCTCTACACATGGGAGATGACTGGGTATGGGGGAAATCACAAGAGACTGCTTTTGAGAAAGCCCAAAATCTGTTATGTTCCAACAAATTGCTTGTCCTGTATGATCTTTGTGAACATTTAGTGCTAGCTTGTGATGTGTCTTTGTACGGGGTTGGGTGTGTGTTACAACAAGCAAACGAATTGGGGACATTGCGACCGGTCGCTTATGCATCCAGGAGCTTGTTCAAGGCCGAAAGGGCCTACAGCATGATTGAAAAAGAAGCTCTGGCATGCGCTTACAGGGTAAAAAAAATGCATCATTATCTGTTTGGGCTTAAGTTTGAGTTAGAAACTGACCATAAGCCACTCATATCAATATTTTCAGAGACCAAAGGTATCAATACCAATGCCTCTGCTCACATCCAAAGATGGGCGCTTACGCTGTCTGTATATAACTATGTAATTCGCCACAGGGAACTGCGCTGATATCCTCAGTCGGCTATCATTGCTCACCACCGGGGTGGAAATGGCACAGCCTGGAGATTTGCTCTTGGTGATGGATGCATTTGAAAACGAAAAGTCACCCGTTATAGCTCGCCAGATCAGGACCTGGACCAGCCAGGATCCTTACTGTCCCTTATAAAAAACTGTGTCCTCCATGGGAGCTGGTCCAGCATCCCAGCGGAGATGCATGAAGAGATCAAATCGTTCCAGCGGCGTAAAGACGAAATGTCCGAACAGGCGGACTGTCTTTTGTGGGATAATCGCGTGATTTTGCCCAAGAAAGGCCGGGACACGTTCGTACGCGACTTACACAGTACCCACCCAAGCATAGTAATGATGAAAGCTATAGCCAGATCCCATGTGTTGTGGCCCGATATCGACTCAGATTTGGAGTCTTGCATGCGCCAATGCAACACTTACTCTCAACTGAGCAATGCACCCAGGGAGGCACCTGTTGGTGGTCATGGCCCTCCAAATCGTGATCTAGGATCCACGTTGACTTCGATGGCCCATTTCTAAGCAAAATGTTCTTGGTTGTTGTGGATGCTTATTCTAAGTGGATTGAGTGTGTAATAATGTCTGTAAGCATGTCCACTGCCACCATCGAAAACCTACGAGCCATGTTTGCCACGCACGGCCTGCCTGATGTCCTTATCAGCGACAACGGGCCGTGCTTCACCAGCGCTGAATTCAAGGAATTTATGACCCGCAATGGGATCAAGCACGTCACATTTTCCCCGTTCAAGCCCGCATCCAACGGCTAGGCAGAACGGGCAGTCCAAACCATCAAGCAAAGCTTGAAACGCATGTCAGAAGGCTCCCTGCAGACCCGCCTGTCCCGAGTCCTGCTCAGCTACTGCACCAGACCCCACTTGCTCACTGTGGTTCCCCCAGCCAAGCTGCTCATGAAAAGGGCGCTCAAAACAAGGCTTTCTCTCGTCCACCCTGATCTCTATGATCACGTCGAGGGCAGGCGGCATCAACAAAGCATGTACCATGATCGTGCAAATTTGTCACGTGATATTGAAGTCAATGACCCTGTATTTATACTCAACTATGGACATGGTCCCAAAGGGCTTGCTGGCACTGTCATAGCCAAAAAAAGGAGAAGAGTGTTTCAGGTCAAACTCGCAAATGGACTAACTTGCAGAAAGCATTTGGACCAAACCAAACTGCGATTCACAGACAGCCACAAGCAACCTGAAAAGGACAACACCAACTTCGACCCTCCGATACACACACAAGTGGCAACCAACATCACGGTTGACCATGAAGCTGAACTCATCATCCCCAGCAGCCCAGCAACGCCAGCTCAGCGAAGAACCAACCAACTCACCTGCACCTGCATTTGTACCGAGATGATCAACTAGGGAGCGGAAAGCCCTTCATCGTCTCACCCTGTAAATAAGTGTACTATTGACTTTGGGAGGGAGTGATGTCATGTATGCAACCCTATGTAACCAGCCTTCTACCGCCACCAGAGGGCACATCTGTTGGAGTCCCAAGCGATCCCAGCATCCCTTGGGAGCACTGTATATAAGCAGGTCTCCCATACTGTACCAACACTCTGGAGTTAGAATAAAGAGACTAAGGTCACACTGACTCATGTCTACAGTACTCAATCACATTACTTTATTATGGACGTAACAATTAGCATATTCAATGGGCCTGACGTCTGCTTTAGGAAGCTGCCAGGGATGCCTCCACAGTGCTCAAACCAACAGTCAGTCGTGCTGCCGAGGCTGTTCGGGCGCTGGAGTTGGACCCCCTAAATTGAACCTCTTTGAGCTCCACCTGGAAACCAGAGCAATGAGGTCCAATTTCCAGTCCAACAAATCATACTGGTGAAATAACAAAGAGGATTACAAAGGGGCCCACTCTATCAATAAACATGTAATGCTGAATAATCGTGTTGCAGATTCATATTTATAGGAATGACCTTGCATTACAGAAAAATTGGCATAAGGAATGCCCATCTCCAATGCTGTTTATTAGAGAGTCATTTTTAGATTATAAGAGTAACAGTCTTGTTAAACTGTTGAGAATTTTACAATTGTATATTTTCCTGAGAGCAATTACATTTGCAGGGTAAATAAAACATTGCAGGTATAGCAACATGGATTCTGTGTGTATGTTTAACTGATGAAACATTGGCCTTGAAATTCCGGTCACCCCGGGTCCATACGGAGTGTGTGCGGACCTAGGAAGGCATTGCAAAATCCGATTTTCCGATCTGTCAAGTTTCTGGCTTAACAGATCGCACGCATCTCAGGGAGAAGGATATTCCCACGGCAGAGACTGGGCTATTTGCCCATCTATTGCCCTGCGAATGTCCTTAAAACTCTTGCGCCTGGTAAGAGTTTTAAAACATACAAAAACATATAAAAATAACATTAAAAAAACACATTTTAATGTTAAAAACCTGGCCCACTAAGATAAGTTTATTTTAAACCATAATTAAAACTTTTTTAAAAAATCGGCAAATATTTTCTGTTTCAAAAGCATATATATCAACTTAAATTTTTTTTTAAATTTTTTATGTAGTGTTTTGGTGTTTGGGGGTGTTTCTCATTCATAGTAATAGGAGTTCTGGACTTACGAAACTCCTATTACTATGAATGAGAAAATACTTTACCGTGATTGGGTGTCCAGGCCCACATGACTCCTACAGACGTCCAGACTTGAACATGCTCCGTTGCGCAAGAAGAGGAGGCCTCAGGACTGGGATCTCTGGTGGGCGCAGCAGGACCATTTAGCCATTTTCTGGCGAGCGCCCGTGGGAAGCAGAGGACCGGGCTTTCAGGGCCATTCATTTTTTTTTAAGTCTCTGCATGAGAGTTAATGAAATATTAGGAAGCGATTTACATTTGCTGAAACTGGTACACTTTGGTTTTTGTGCCGAGGCAATGGAGGTAATTTTCAACCCGGGCAGTAACCAGACAGAATAGCTTGCCCGTCCGTTGGAGAACCCGTCCGAGTTTCATCCTATTGAGTTCAGGTTACTGCCGAGCCAGCAGAGTTGAAAATGACCCCCTAATGACCCTGCACTCAAAAGTCACATGACATAGCATGGTTCAAATGACTACAATCAAACTAATTTGCTCTTAACTTAAAGGAGCAATTATATAATTGACAGCTTCACACAGTCTTGTTGGACAATTGAAATAAAAACAGAAAATGCTGGAAATACTTAGCAGGTCAGGCAGCATCTGTGCAAAGCAAAACAGAAATAATCGGATTGAAATTGCTCAGTTTACCGATGTCCATTAACGCCTCCGGGGGAAGGTAATGGTGTGCAAAGTGGTTTCTGTCCGGGAGGCTATTGGCTCCCGCAAAATTGCACGGAAATTAGCGAAGGTGTTGCCACAATAGTGCCATGCCCTGCCGATAGCGTCCTGGGCCACCACACAACCGCCGATGACGTCATCACCGTGCACGGCAACCCCTTAGCACCGCACGCCAACTCCTGTCTGCCCAGTGGCAGACATTATCCTGTGTCCTGAGGAAGAACATTCTTGTTATTGAGGGAGTGCAGCGAAGGTTCACTAGACTGATTCCCGGGATGGCGGGACTGACATATGAAGAAAGACTGGATCAGCTAGGCTTATATTCACTGGAATTTAGAAGAATGAGAGGGGATCTCATAGAAACATATAAAATTCTGACGGGATTGGACAGGTTAGGTGCAGGAAGAATGTTCCCGATGTCGGAGAAGTCCAGAACCAGGGGTTACAGTCTAAGGATAAGGGGTAGGCCATTTCGGACTGAGATGAGGAGAAACTTCTTCACTCAGACAATTGTGAACCTGTGGAATTCTCTACCACAGAAAGTTGTTGAGGCCAGTTCGTTAGATATATTCAAAAGGGAGTTAGATGTGGCCCTTATGGCTAAAGGGGTATGGAGAGAAAGCAGGTATGGGGTACTAAAGTTGCAAAAATGATCATATTGAATGGTGGTGCAGGCTCGAAGGACCGAATGGCCTACTCCTGCACCGATTTTCTAAGTTTCTATGTTTCCTCGAGTATTCTGCGAAACAGGCCAACCTCCACTCGTGGAGCGGAAGTTAAAGGGGAGGTCGGGAGCGCACCGTGCCGCCATCTTACCTGTTTGGCCGACTCACCATTGGCCTGACTTCTGTCTCTCCTGCGTGCACCGGGCCGCCATCGTGCAGCCTGGCACTCCGTTTTGGGTACCGGGCTGTGGCCTCGGTACCATGTTGCTCTGATGGCCTAGTTGAGGTCATCGGAGGTCATGCAGAGTGCGCAGCGGCCCTCCCCTTTAACCAAAGGGAAAGGGCATTGAGCCATGTCAGCATTACGTGGAGCAGCCACGTAGTGCTGACCAACGCACCCCAGTAGCGCCCTGGAACCCACCCCAAGAGGAAGTGGAGCGCACGAGATTGAGCTCCACTTCCTCTGGGGGCGCTAACTGCAATTTCGCAGCCGGGTCAGGACTTCCGCGCTGGGGGCAAGAAATCCCGTCCCCAATCGGGGCACGGGAAATTTCTCACCCAACATTTCAGGTTGATGACCTTTCGTCAGAACTGTTTGACAATTACTTGGTCACCCAGTAGCATTTGTTGAGAATGGATTAATCCTTTCCAAATTACAGACTTTTTTCAGGGGGATGAGGGGAGAGGCAATAAGTTCGTTCCCATCTGGGTAAGGGATATCTTTACTCAGAAATTGAATCCACTCACAATCTATGAATTCTATGTAAAATAAAATCTTCCCAGAATGGATTCTCCTCCAGCTTCCCACCCAAGTAACCACGGACGCACTGCAGCAGCTCTGCTTGGCGATTCCCAGCCTGGAACTCCCAGCATGTCCTGCAGCTAACCCTATGTCTGTGGGGGGTGTGGTCAATGGGTAACATGTAGATGAGGAAGAGGAGGGGGTGGGGGAACTTCGGGTCTCCCACTGCCAGTTCAAATCCACCATTGTGATCTCGACCCTCCTGATCACCATCACTACCCCTTCCCTGATCCCAGTCTATGTCCCCCATTGATCACAGACTCTGCTCTCTCCTATCGTCGCCATTCGTTACCCTCCCTTCCTGATCGCCCCGCTTCCCCTTTATTGACCTATTTGATGGCCACTGTTGGTGTCGAGGTGGCCTGTGTTTTGAGTCCTTTTCGCCTGCGAGCTGCTTCGGGACACCAATTAGGCATCTGCAGCTCGATGAATCGAAGATAATGAGGTCTGAGGCCCAATATACATGCACCTCAGTCCTATCTGCTCCGGTGCGAGTATTATTCCCCATGTCCCCCGAGTGCTCTCAAATTTCTAGGCCAGTACCTCTGACAGTGCAGCACTCCCTCAGTATTACACTGAAATGCCAGCCTAGATTATGTACTCAGATCTGGGTGTGGGTATTGAATCCACAGCCTTCTGACTTAGAAGGAAGAATGCTCCAACTGAGTTATGGCTGACAAAGTTTCAGTCCCAGCTGTGCCCTAGTCCAATCATCTCTCAGTCCTCTACTCCACTCATCTTCAAGACTACCTGTGTGCAATGCCATGGGAGATTGATTATTTATATCTGTATTTATATTTCTACCTGTGCCTGTATCATGGAGTTATACCAGTCTACAGCACAGAAACAGAACATTTGGCCCAACTGGTCTATGCCACCGTTAAGGCTCTACATGATCTTCCTCCCACACCTCTTCATCTAATCCTATCAGCATATCCTATTCCTTTCTCCCTTATCTAGCTTCCCCTTAAATACATCTATGCTACTTGCCTCAACTAGGGGATCAAGGGGTATGGCGAGAAAGCAGGAAGGGGGTACTGAAGTTGCATGTTCAGCCATGAACTCATTGAATGGCGGTGCAGGCTAGAAGGGCTGAATGGCCTACTCCTGCACCTATTTTCTATGTTTCTATGTTTCTATTCCTTGTGGTAGCGAGTTCCACATTCGCACCAGTCTTTGGGTGAAGAAGTTTCTCCTGCATTCCCTATTGGATTTATTAATATGTATTTGTTGGTGTCATTCTGCCCTGAAATCTGACTAACTGGTATGGAGTGTGTTTTTCCTCCTATTATAGGTGTTGTGCACTTGTCACCAGCTATTGTGTTTGCTGCTGGTATTGTTGTGTCCAGAGATGCTCAGTTCTGAAGGGAAAACAGTGCCTCAAAAAACGATTCTGTTCATCTTTCAGTACCCAGCGGACTGCCAGCTTTGTGGAAATTAAAGTTTGTGATGGCGTCATACTGATTGTTGGAGCAAAGGTTGGTGAGCCATTCACTGTGGTGGCATCTCCTATTTGCATGGGCCAGCCCACACTGTGATATGTGTGCGCACTAGCTCCGTGCAGCAGAGCTGGTCTCCAGTCGTCTTGGGTAATCCTTGCCACTGGACCAAGACCTAGCTCTGTCGAGCCCATGTGGTGGCTGGTGTGCAACGGCCACTCCACATTAAAAAAATCCACGCACAGGCATCTTCCAACCTTCAACATGTAGTTTGGGACCTGGAATATTAGGTCCTTCACTGAAACACCTGTGAACTCATCCTTATTTGGCGTGGAAGCAAGTCATCCTCGATATGAGGGACCGCCTATGATGATAATGATCTCCTATTGCATTTCAAATGTGTCAAGTGACTTTTTGAATGAGTAGGTCAGGTGCCAGGTATATGCATGATCAACTGAGTGCTGAAGTCTTGAGGAATCAACAAGAATGACAACAACAGCTTGCATTTCCCTACTGCCTTTAATGGCTGGCCAGGAGAGCATAGGAACAGTAAAGTCTGCTGGTAACAAAGGAATGGATGAGGGTTTCAGCAGCAGAGCTGAGGCAGGAGCGGAGATGGGTGATGTTATGGAGGTAGAAGCAGGTGGTCTTGGTGATGGGGAGGATATGGGGTCGGAAGCTCATCTCGGGGATAAATAGGATGAATGATGAATCAATAACGTTGAACACTTTTGGGATGTTGCCTGGCTTTCACATTAAGGTGCTGTAAATGGTTGAGTCATGTTTTGGTGTCCATGGACAACTCATCTGAACCTTTGGGTGGCGGGGGGGTGAGAGGTCATCAACTGCTGTTGAATCACATATTCTTAGTGTAAGCCACCAAGTAGGTGAAAGATTGCATCTGCAGGAGTCACATGAATGTTCTTGCCCTGGTATTGTTTGCCCAGTTTCTACAGGATTATCCAGCTCACTTTCAGAATGTTGTTTGGTGAACAAGTTACATCAGCAAAGAAGACTAGAACAGCTTTGTAATGCTTCTTCAGGGCTTTCATTTGAGATATCTCCTGCTAGATGAGGAGTGTTTCGGGAGCTGCGTATGAGATGAGATCTGCATCATG
The DNA here is from genome assembly GCF_044704955.1 of Pristiophorus japonicus. NCBI lineage: Eukaryota > Metazoa > Chordata > Chondrichthyes > Pristiophoridae > Pristiophorus > Pristiophorus japonicus. Next base: position 309,958,094 of record NC_091977.1, read on the forward strand.
CTGAGAGTTATCAAGATTCCACTGCTGTCGGAGATGTCAGCGAGGACTGTGCTCCAGGATCTTCTACTGTCCCTGAGGTGTCTGGACTGGGTGTAAGGTTTCATCAAGGAAATTGGCCTGTTCAAGTTATGATAGATGAGATTCCTAGAGGCTCTGAAGGCAGACTTGAAGACATTCTTCCTGGAGAAAGTAGAAAATCAAGAGAGCATGGTGGGCGATCAAGATGAAGGAGTTGAGTGAAGAGATACTCGAACAAGTATGTTATATTAAGCACGTTGAGGAATGAGAAAGATGCGCATGGCAGGTCTTCCAGAACCATTGCATCGCATCACTAGAACTATTTCTTTCAATTACAATGATATACCACATTCTAACAATGTTGTTTTTTTACAATATTTTCTAAGAGGCATCTGATCATAGACAGTGCAATGCTCCCACTGGCCCAGAAATTGCTACTATTGTGCCTGGTGATGGAAGTAAGTTCGATGTTACAAATTGTTTTCAATAAAGAAGGTAAAATTTGACTTATCAATGAGATATGTGGTGCTCATGATCCTTTGATATATGTACTCCTTTTTCCTCATGGAGAGGAGCTTTCGAGGTTGGGAATAGAACATCTAATTCTGCAGTTGCATTGCCCTGCAATACAGTTATGTCTATGAAATTTTATTCATATTAATTACAGGTTCATGATTCAATGATGTATGTCGATGCTGCAGATCCACGCAATTTCCTTCCCCCGCCCCCTTCAATGACAGTGCGTTCAAGCAAGATGGCCCAATCCTGCTTGTGAGCTCGCTGTGCATATAGAATGAGGTTGGCACTGGGCAATAGGACGATGCTGGCCTGGGATGATGTTAGCAAGTGCTAAGCTTAAGACATTCATCCGCTGATGTTGTCAACAGTCATCTCTGGGCTTATGCAATGATACTTGCAAGACATTCCTCTGTCTGCTAACTCCGGAGCAGCAAAGCAGCATATCAGATGGCTCAAGGCTGAGGTCCAACAAAAAACCCAGGACCTAAAGAACAGGTGGTGCTTGGAGAAATACAGGAGATACAGCAGCTGGCCGACAACCATGATGTGCGAGGACTCTTCATTGCAGTCAAGGCCACCTACGGTCCAAACACCCAAGGCCCCACCCCACAGCTGGCCAAGAATGGGGAAACACTCATCAAAGACACTGAGGCAGTCAGGGCCCGCTGGAAGGAATACTTCGAAGAGCTCCTCAACCGAGACTCTGCCTTTGACTCGAGTGTTCTCAACTCCATCCCACAGCATGCTACTCGCCACCACCTCAGTAAGACCCCAAAACTGCACGAGGTAGAAAAAGCCATAAGACAGCTAAAAGAAAACAAGGCTTCGGGAGCGGATGGAATCCTTACTGAGGCACTGAAATATGGTGGAGGGGCACTACTGGCACGAATACGACCTAATTTCTCTCATCTGGAGGAAGGAGAGCATGCCGGGAGATCTCAGAGATGCAGTGATCGTGACCATCTTTAAAAAAGGTGACAAGTCTGACTGCGACAACTACAGAGCAATCTCCCTGCTATCAACCACTGGGAAGTTCTTCTCCCTGTGGCCGAGGAGCTCCTCCCAGAGTCGCAGTGCAGATTTTGTCCCCTACAGGGCACAATGGACATGAATTTTGCAGCGCGACAGCTGCAGGAAAAATGCATGGAGCAGCGCCAGCCCTTATACATGGCCTTATTCGACCTTACAAAGGCCTTTGACACTGTCAACCGCGAGGATCTATGGAGCGTCCTCCTCCATTTCGGATGCCCCCAAAAGTTAGTCACTATCTTCCGCCTGCTCAACGACGACATGCAGGCCGTGATCCTTACCAACGGATCCATTACAGACCCAATCCACATCCGGACCGGGATCAAACAGGACTGCGTCATCGCCCCAACCCTCTTCTCAATCTTCCTCACTGCCATGCTCCACCTCACAGTCAACAAGCTCCCTGCTGGAGTGGAACTAAACTACAGAACCAGTGGGAACCTGTTCAACCTTCGCCTTCTCCAAGCCAGGTCCAAGACCACCCCAACCTTTGTCGTCGAACTAAAGTACGCGGATGATGCCTGAGTCTGCGCACATGCAGAGGCTGAACTCCAGGACATAGTCGACGTATTTACTGAGGCGTACAAAAGCATGGGCCTTACGCTAAACATCAGCAAGACAGAGGTCCTCCACCAGCCTGTCCTCGCCGCACAGCACTGTCCCCCAGTCATCAAGATCCACGGCGCGGCCCTGGACAACGTGGACCACTTCCCTTTTTGAGAAAATGTTAACCCATTTATCCCTCTACTGGTAAACCTACTGCATTCATCTGATATCAGCATCGGAACTGTCTCCCTCCCTTATACATACAACGCTCACACACGCATGTACATATGCATGTACACTGGCATATACACACACATATGCATATACAAATACACACACGTGCATATACAAATATACACGTGTGCTTGCACACACATGTACACCCACAAATGCACACACATGTACACTGACAAATACACGTGCAAGTGCGCACACAAATACACACACATACGTACGCTTGCACATACTTAAAAACATAAGATTGGCTGAGAGAAAGTGACTCGGCATCAAGAGGTAGATAGAAACAGATGAGTATTATGTAGAATTCCACAGAAATGACGAAAACAGGCCGTTCAACCAACCAGCCTGTGTTGGTGTTTATCCTATTCCCAGGTGCCTACTCTGTTCCTTTTTTCCCTTAATTTTCAATTTATTTATTAAACTGAGGATGCTACAGATGACACCATTTCTTTTTACTGTTCCCTGTATTAAAATATTTTATCGGATTATAATAAGCTTGGGTGGCAGGCTCTGAAAGGGATCATACTGCATCCAATCTGAGGATCTTCAGGAATTCTGATCATCCAGTTCCTTTCCATTGATTACCTGCTGCAGTGATTGTTTCAACATATTTTATTCTGGAATGAGGGACCTTAAGGTAATGAAAGTATTTGGCTGGGGGCTGGGGGGGTGGGGGTTGGGAGGGGGGGGGGGGCGGATATAGCTTAGGTAATTGGATGAACAAAATGGAAGCAAAGATTAATGTGTCACAGTGGTGAACAATAATCGGTGGAATGGTGAAATGTAGTTTAATTACTCCCCTTATCGAATTACTGATTTCAGTTATGGCTTGGTGCGGAAGCACCAAGTGAAGCAGTGGGAGAGGTAGGGGCGTTACTGTTACCAAGTCCTTTTTATCGTTGCCTGTTCTTTTCAATGTGTCTTTTTTACATTCCTATGGCCCACATTGGGGGTAATATTTTGTACACAATAGCACATTCCTCAATCCCTCTAAATCCAACTGCCACATTTTGATAATTCCCTCCCGTTTGTGCAAATATTGTCTGGAACAGATACCCTCCCCCCTACCCCCACCGCATCCCCGCAACTGGCTTAACTTTCCCACTCTGATCCTGCTCCAATATCATAATCCCTTGTGTCTATATGGAACCATTTCCAGTCCTCTGGCAGCCAGTTTCTATTAATTCAATCCTTCATGTTAGGAGTGCACCTACTTTTCCAGGTGACATGTCTGCACTCAGGTTAGTAACAGGAATAATAAGCTATGGGTGGAAATCAGGACATGTGGTATCAGTAAGTGAATGTTTTCTCATTTGCATGATGAAGATGCCAACACAAAAATAGTTTAATGCCTTTGTTAAAATAGCCGACAGAGGAACGTCGTTCAAACATGTTAACACGCTCGTTGCTAATATTGCTCATCAAGCTGTTGGCCTAGTACATTACAAGAGTGACTACACTTCAAAAGTATTTCATTGGTTGTAAAGCGCTTTGGGACGTCCTGAGGTCATGAAAGGCGCTATATAAATTTAAGTTCTTTCTTTTCTTTCTTTCTAAATGTAGTCAGATAATTCACAGCCACAATGACACAGCTGGAAGATGAAACATGTCTGAGCTCCACTGCATGTTAGTGGGGCTTATGGCAAGGACATGAAATACATAATTAAGAAGCATTGGTCAAAGCTGCTCGAAATCCAATGTCCTCTATTGCTAGAATTTTCTTGGATTGTCAGACAGTCGAATTGCTTTTTTTTAATCCTTTCTATTGAAACAGGCACCATGTGAGGGAGGATTGCTGACAAGTGTAACCCCCCACCACTCCCCCCCCTACCCACATGGCAATCATTTCCAAACAGCCACGTCCCCAAAACTTCTCAGTTTTATTTTCCTGTCCAGCTGGAATGAAATGTACCTTTTCAAAATGGTAAAGTCCATTAATTGATGCCATGCACAGCTACACATGCCCTGCACGTTCCCCCACATGGGTTTCCCAGTCTCATTACCAACAGGTACAGAGGCAATTATACTGCCAGCGTTATGATCAACCGGTAAAGCAGGTTGCAACCCATCACAGACTGAGGCGGAAAGCCAATCGCTTATCATTCCAGTCACCTTCAAGATAATGTAATGTGGAACAAATGGCAACAGAGATACATTTACAATTCAGATGATATTTCTTAGCTACAGAGATTCACATTTAAGACACACTGATATAATTTATTCCGGAGCCTGCCTCAGTCACTTATGCTGCAAAAAGATCATTATGTCAAGTGACATTGTTAAAAAATAAAGTTTATCATCATTATCAAAATGAAGTCATTTGCCATCTTTGACACACACTTAAACATATCAAGCACCTGCCCACTCATTTGTTTTGCCTGGTTACAGAGACGCATTAGTCTTTGCTCAACTTTACAGCCATTACACTGAAGTCTAATGTTTCCCTTTCCATAAATCATAAGATATAAGCTACTGGTAGCAGCTAAAGCGGGAATAATCATTAGCCAACCCTGCCTACAGCAGTAAGCCCTGTGTTCCAGAAGAAAAAAAAATGGTCATGCTTCCTTGAAACCAGTAATGATGTTTAATGTAACAATGGCCTGCTCAACGAGGCTGACAGCAGCCAGCCAACAATGTGACAAGGCAGCCACTATTCTGTGTGCACTGCTCACTCCAGAACATGTCTTTTACCCTTTAGATAGTCGGCGGGAAAGGAGACAAGACCAGGTGGACTGACGGAGTTTTTTGCTTTCAAATCTCCCTCGTTGGTCCATTATGTTAACTCCAGCTTGAAGCAGGACATTCAAAGTGGTGCTCTCATAAAATGCGGAGGCCTGGCTATGTGGAAGGAGCTGTGTGCAAGATGTAAAAGTGTCCCAAATGCTATTGCTGCTTCACTTTTGAATCGTTCTAGCTGATGCGAAGTTATGTCTGATGCTGTCTGTTGAACAACATTTGACTATTTAATTTTGGCTGTTGTTATTGATTAAACCATTTAAATAAAAATTATTATCCTGCCATGATACAAAATATTTTGATGGAACTAAACTTAAAAATTGTAATAGAATACTAGTGAGTCAGCCATTCCATTTTCATTGAAACACAAACGGAATTGCAGAATGTGATCCCTAAAATACTTTTGAATCCCGTGTAACAAATACAGAAGTTTGACTTATTCAGTCACGATACACCAGCAGTTCAGTTGCACCTAACCTTCCTTTCTCATATTGGTCTCAAGTATGTTTGGGCCTTGCAAAGCAGGTTCCGTCTAGATGGGGAAGAAGCAGAACAAGGCAGCATGAAACAAGCAGAGAGAAAACAATTCAAATTCATCTTTTGACTATTAATGGGACTGTGAGAGGTTGGGAATAATCCATCCTGGCAGGCTCATTCGGCACATGTGATCAAGTGACCTTGGCTTCAATGGGAATGGAGATTCTCAGTGTGGCCACTGCCTGCAACTGAATCACATAACTAACATAATAATCCACCCAATTAATCAAACAATTGCATTTATCAATCACTAAGTCAACTGGATCAGTTAAACGGGCCTTGGTATAACAGATTATCAACCAATGTGTTGCTTTCAGAACCTTAAATGGAATTTATTCACCGCTCCCCAAACTGCAGCCTGGCATCTACTTACCAACGATATAAGCAGCTGAATGCTTAATGGATTGGTGTGATATTTTTCTATCTTCTGTTTTAATAGTTGCATTAACCTACTTATTTTAAGTACATATGGACATATACTTAAAAAGGAAAGAAAATGCAGTGCTATAGGAACAGAACAGGGGAGTGGGACTAATTGGATCGCTCTTTCAGCGAGCCAGCACAGGCATGATGGGCCGAATGACCTCCTTTTGTGTTGTATGATTCTGTAAATTTAAAGGGGCTAGTGCCTCTGCTAAAATAGCAGACAGAGGAATGTTGTACCAATCCATTAATTAATTACGTTAATATTGACAACTATTATATACTGTTGGAGTGTATTTTCCTGCTGTATATTTTTTAAATTGATACTACTGTATTTACATTTGTATTGACATCAATTTTTACTTGAGTACAGATACAACCACACGTGTCAAACTGCAGGTATCAAATAGTACAAAAGGATTTGGAAAAAGATCCCATGCTACTATTCAAAGAAGAGTAGCGGAGTTCTCCCCGATATCCTGGCCAATATTTATCCCTCATCCAACACCATTCGAACAGATTATCAGGTCTTCATCACATTGCCGGTTGTGGGAGCTTGCTGTGCGCAGATTGGCTGCTGTGTTTCCTACATTACAACAGTGACTACACTTTCATTGGCTGTGAAGCACTTTGGGAGGTCCTGAGGTCACGATAGGCGCTATATAAATGGAAGGTCTTTCTTTGTTCTTTCTTACAAGAGCTACATGTAGATTTAGACAACATTAAAGCAGCATTGTCACTGCTGAGAGATGTTTGTCAGGAAAGCCAGGCTCTTTGAACAACTTTTGTGTAAAATTTCTGTGTGAATTCTACCATTTTAGTCACTGAGAGGCAAGTTCACTCTGCAGCAGATCCGATTTTCCAGCTTCAGTACAAAATGCAGCAGTTTATATTTTTGTCAATCATTGTTTCCACATAATCTGAAATATCTTTAGGGCAGTGTTGGGTGCTCGGATCCAATAATGCAGTACGCAAGATGCAGGCTCAATGCGCTGAACATAGCAACCATGGAAAACCCAGCATTCGAGCACAAGTGAAACTGTATTCCACATAGGTTAAAGAGATCAACTGCATTTAATTTATAGTCCACAAGTTAAAGAATTCAACCTGATTTTTCTGTAAAGCACCAGATTCGAGAAGTACGGAAATGTTTTTGTTTCTGTAGAAAGAAAAATCTATTTCGATCAAAGACCTTTTTTGATACCACAAGTAGTGCCATTTTGGGAAAAAAAATCTGAACTCAGATCTACCTAGGACAAACCTTCCATCCTAAATTGCTCATTATCCAGATTTCTTTAAGTTCAGCTTCTTAGAGGCTGCTGTGATTCAATTAGTATTTCTTCCTTGTAATGGTTTCATTTGATACCTCAATAGGATTAGTGTAAACATTGGGGCCCATGAATGTGCATGTTTGTTAAGACATTGTAAGGTTATATCTGCATGTAGAGGAGGGCCAGATGTAAGCAGGGTCCCAGCCAAAACTCAGTCAGTGTATGCTTGGTATGCAGGGAAAACATTTCCCTTGGGACTGCATTTTTGACGGAGAATTCAAACAACCCAACGATACATTATTGATTTCAATTTAATAAAGGAACAGCTGATTATGTGAGTATCAAAACTGACAAAGCCGGTAATTGATAGGGTTGAATAAAAGTGAAACTTTCATATCATGCATCCCTCCATTAATCTCCAGAGTTTGAACATTCCAACAAAATCTCCTAACCTTCTACATTGGTACTGAGATGCCACTTGCTTTCATATTTTGTGATGCTTCATTGGATTCAGTATACTGAAACTCATAATGAATCTGGTAGTCCTTTTCTAACTGAAAGCGGACTTTATAAATCTCTATACTGCTTTCGAAATTTTTTTTTGTCAGATCCATTAAAAGATGAAATTTTTTTTAAGCTAAGAGGAGCTAGATTGTAAAGTGACCAACAGCCAAAGATATGATGGTATTCTCTCTTTTAGTTGTATCACTGCTGTCACCATGCTTGGAGCAGTTTGTGGAAATTCAAAGACAACAGGGCCGAAATTCAGCTCCCAATAAGGCCCGTTACCGCCCGTTTGTGGCGGCCATGCGGCGGAGTTGAGTGGCCGCCAATTTCTGGTCGAATGGCCGCCGCAAGCTAAATTCAGCTCGGGGGGTCTTTCTGGTGGTCCCCACTTCCGCCCCACCGCTGCCGACCAACCGTGCGTGCGTCATCAGTGTGTGCACCACTGGGACCCCCTACCTCCCGCGAAATTTAGTGAGCAAAATCTTATTGTCGCCGAGCAGTGCCCCCGATAGCTTTTTCTGTTGGTGCACCTTGTAAGCTCTCTCTCTGCCTTGACTGCGCGGTGGCCATTAAAGGCGAGGGCCCAATGCCAGGGTCGCCATTTAATTTTTTTTTGCTGGCCAACTTCCAAGTCGGCAGGAAAATTTCGCCCCTGGGTTCGACCGGGCCGCCAACTGGCAGCCCGGCACCCCCTCTTGGAGTACTGGGGTCACCTGCATCACATGTGCACTGAAGTCAACATAATTGACGTGCGTCAGTCCCATTTCCTGCCATCAGGTCTACCAACCCACAACGAAATATTGCGACATGTGACGCTAAAAATAAAAATGCATTTATATAGCATCTTTCACAACCTCAGGACATCCAAAGTGCCGAACAGCTAATGAAGTACTTTTTGAAGTTGGAATGTAGGAAATAGAGGGCTCAATTTTCCCCAATTCTCTGTGTCGATTTTTTTACCGTGCACCGTTTTTTGGGAGAATAAATTAAGATCTCTAAGTTTCCCCAAAGTATCTGCGCTAGTGTAATTCACTTAGATAGGATTTTTTTAGGCAATGATTTTTTTTACCTCATTGGGGTCGTAACCTGCCACCCGTGCCAATTCTGGCCAGCTCCAATTTACTCCAATTTTTCTTAGGATGGCGGATGTGACTACTCTGGAAAAACCTTCTGGGCAGTTAACAAAATCGGAGCAGGTAAGAGAAACAGCACAGCAGATGCAGTTCCACGGCCTGGACAGCAGCAGCAGAGAGGGAGAGAGAAGTGGGCGGGGGAGGAGAGAGCGGAGAGAGGAGAGAGGGGAGAGGGGAGAGGTGGGAGGGGGAGGCCTTTCGGTTATGATTAGGAGTGGTTCCCGGCACTGGGAGGGGAGAGAAGGGAGGTCTTTCGGCTAGGGTTAGGAGTGGCATCGGCACCAGGAGCAGGGTGGAAGGAGATCTTTCGGCCAGGGTTAAGAGCGGTACCAGGAAGGGGATTTACTTTTGGCATAAGCTCTTTAATAATTTAATGCTGGTACGTTGCTGCAATGTCCAAGGTGCTTGTGCAGGTTGCTGTGATCTGGCCAGAATGTGTTGTATGTTTCACTTTCCAGCCTCAGCCCGTAGTGCGTCCCTCGTTACCCTGGCAACTCGATCTTTTTGGCGCAGACCTTAGGCTCCACCCCCAAAGCTAAAGGACAGGCTAGGCAGCGCCAAAATCAACAATTCAAATGTTGGATGATTTTTTTGGGGGGCATAGTTGCGCCCCCAAAAAACGGGCGTAACTCTTCAAGTACGCCAAAAAAACGGCATTGGGGAAAATTGAGTGAGTCCATTATTTTTAAAAACGTTGCAAAAAAATGTCAAAACAATTCCTGACTTGGGGCACTTCTGAGATTAGCTGCTGAAGTGTGTTATTGTTGCTTAGCCTTGGTTGCCAGTGTCTCTCCATTCCATCCTCTCTGCATTGTCCTCAGAGCCATGTGCTGGAGGGAGCTGGGAGCCCACACAGGGGCACAACACAATAATGTTTTTGGTGCTTAATCTCAGACTGCATTGAGATGGAAGTCCCAATTCAGGCCCACCATCTCAGGTGAGTCTTTGCATTTAAAAATATTGTGTAAGTTATTAAATGCAGGGCATGCACCATTCATGCACATGCAATACTGAAAATAAAGCCAATTATTTGTGAGTGTTCCTTTAAAAGTCAAGTTCTGGGAATTAAAGAGGTAAAGGATTAGTGGGTGTCCTATAAATGCTATATATTTCTAACTCTTTGACAGTTTTATAATTTATTTTCCCAAACTTTTAGTTGTATAGGTATTGATAAAGATCAATCACTTTGCCACCGAGAAAGATTTGAGGCATGAGATAGCAAGGGGAGAAAGTACACAACAATGACCAAACAATATGCAATATGATTATGTATATAAGAATATTGTAGTTTAAAAAAAATCTCCTGCATATAACTTACACCTTCATACGTTTTTTTATAGCCTCTAAATGGGGTGGAATTTCCTGTAGGGTCATAATTGGGAATTTACGCCCGAAATTACACCCATTGTGCCAACATCAAATTATGACTAAATTTCCTGCCGGTCTCATTAGCATATGGCGGATTATTGAAATAGGCGTAAACAAGCGGAAATCAGCCTAAACAATCGGGGCCCGAGGAGAGCACTGAGCTCACATTATATATTCCTTCTTTAACTATGAGAATTAAAGTTTCAAGCCATGCAACCATCATTCATGCACATTGGGCATAATATGCTTAAGAACATGCAATTGTGGAAACTTTTCCATTGTTAATGTGACTCAGACTGATATCATAAAAATGCATTCAAAGAAACTGAAAATACAATGCAAATCTCAGTGAGGATAACATTTTTTTTAAAAAGACGCCTTAAAAAAAATCGCAAGAAAACACCAGAGAAGTGACTTTGTTTTCTGCTGCGCCTAAAATTCTGATCTTAATTTTACGCCTGTTTTTAAACAGTGTAATTTTAGGAAGTTTGCGTGTGCGGCTCTCTAGCCTGGGGGTGGAGCTATTCTAATGAATCCTGATGCATTCGGGCACAGGGATCGATAGATGGGCGTAAATGAGTGAGGAAATTCGGGTATAGTGTAATTACATGTGTTGCCCACTTACACCTGAGTATCCTGGAACCTTTATACCGGGTATTTGCTTTACACCCAATTACACATGTCTCTGGGAGAAAATACACAGGATCATACCTCCCATAAAGTGAACACTCGGCCCGCGATTTCCCCGACCTCGGCGGGTCCGGTGTGGCCAGGGTTGCTGGCGGGTCCCGACCTGGCTTCTGGCTCCAGCCCGCTGTTCAAAATGATTTTACATTGATTATGCGAACATAAGAAATAGGAGCAGGAGTAGGCCATACAGCCCCTCGAGTGTGCTCTGCCATTCAATAAGATCATGGCGGATCATCAACCTCATCTCCACATTCCCACCCAATCTCCATATCCCTTGATTCTCCTAGAGTCCAAAAATCTATCCATCTCAGCCTTGAATATATTCAGAGCATCCACAGCTTTCTGGGGCAAAGAATTCCAAAGATTCACAACCCTCTCAGTGAAGAAATTTCTCCTCATCTTGGTCTTAAATGACCAACTCCTTATCCTGGGACTATGCCCCCTAGTTCTAGACACTCCAGCCAGGGGAAACCACCCTGTCAGCATCTACCCTGTCAATCCCCTTCAGAATGTTGTATGTTTCAATGAGATCACCTCTCATTCTTCTAAACCCCAGAGAATATATGCCCATTCTAACCGTCTCTTATCATAGGACAGCCCTCTCGTCCCAGGAATCAATCTAGTGAACCTTTGTTGCACCGCCTCCAAGGCAAGTATATCCTTCCTTAGATAAGGAGACCAAAACTGCACAGTACTCCAGGTGTGGTCTCACCAAGGCCCTGTACAATTGTAGCAAGACTTCCTTTCTATTATACTCCAAGTCCCTTGCAATAAAGGACAACATGCCATTTGCCTTCCTTATTGCTTGCTAATTGGGCAGCTAATTTGCTGGCCAATTGAAGGAAGCGGGTCTGATGACGACATTCGATGACTCGTCATCAGCAGTTTTCTTTAAAGAGACCATGTGCAAATTTATTTTAGTGTTCTACTGCATTGAGCTGCTGCAAACACTGACAAACACTGCACAGAGGTGCACGACTGCACCCAGGCTCTCCCATGACTCCCTCCATATACTTATGGAGGGAGTCACAGCACACAGGGAGGTCCTCTTCCCTTCCAATGGGCGGAAGACACCTCTCCAGGAGACCAACACAGCCTGGTTGCACATTGTACAGGAGGGCACAAGCAATGATGTCACCAGGAGGACCAGGCTGCAGTGGGGCAAACCTTTCAATGATCTCAGTGGATCACAAAACGTTACTGCAAAGCCACACTCAACCTCATCCTGCTGTGCTACTCATCACATCCCCATCACTCTGCATTCCCTACCCTACTCCTGTACATCCTTACTCACATGAACTTACTTTGTACCTCCACCCATCCCTCTCTCTCTCTTTACATTATCACATCCCCACCTTACTAACCACCCTTTACACTCACCCTCATCCTAGTTCAATCATACCAACTAACAATACAGAAGGTTGAGCACTTGGGTGTTTTAGCCAATGTTCATGTGAAGTTTCTGTTGATGTACTGTCAAACATTGAAATATTTATTTTCAACACTCTGTTCTTCGACAGATTTGTGTGCATCTTTGGAAATGGCTTAGTGAGGTGCAGTGAATGGTGAGACATAACGGTACCCCCGCAATGGTGATGAGTGTGAAAGGAATGGTTTGGGCATTGTAGGGATGCAGCACCGTGCCGGGCTGATCGATCGTGGCCCAGGAGAATGTTTTAAAAATTACAATTTAAAAAATATGTTGCTATTTACCGAGGCAACCTCCCCTTCGACTTTCACCCCCTAATCTCCCGGCCTCCTGAACAACACCTCCTGCAGCTGTCGGTGTTTTCGCCTGCCGATGCTGCAAGGGGTGGATCCGAAGTTCGGGTCCGGGGCGCTACCGGGACAATGTGCAGGGCAATGACGTCACGATCTCCGGGTGAAGGAGATCGGGTTGCGATGTCCTACCACCGCTGCAAGCCTCTTGCTTAAGTTAACGGGAGTCATTCATCTCGCCGCGCCCGGTTGGTAAGTGTATAGTGCTCCGTTATCGCCCCCTGGAGACGATAACGGGAGGCACTAAGGAGGCCAATTTTCTAGACCCAGGTTTCTTCAAACAGGCTTACAAATGCAGGATTAAAGTCCACACTTTACCCTAAATTCCATTAAAAGTGTTAGGTAACAGAAGCGCTGTTCGCAGACTTGTATGACATTTTTGGAAACGCAGAATTGATTTGGAGCAGGGAATTTTCACATTTGCCCAGCTTATGGCAGTCATCTGGTTTTAAATGAACCCAAATAAACTCCTACTTCGCCACTAAAAATGCAAGACGGAGCAGTGACACTGTGGGATTAGCACTTGGTTTCAAATCTCATTTAACACAAAGGAAGAAATGAGGTAGTGAGCCTCATATCGATAAAGCCAAAACTCTTCTTTTTTTTAGAGGAAAAGCAAAGAGCTCCGAGCAGACACTTCTTGGAGCTCTGAGTAACAATCATGTTTTTATTTCTGTTTTTCCGGCTGACCACACCCACTATGAATCCTCAGCTACCCTGTTCTGTAACTTGTGGAAATAAAAGTGAGTCTGGATAGCACTCGGAAGGATCCTTTACCATTACTCTGCAGACTCAAACATAACAGTAAAGTTAAGAATACAACCCACCTGTGAAGCAGCCAATGCAAGATGCGATTCTAACTATATATGTATAAAATGCAATTTTAAAATATATATATATATTTAAACATGGTGAACAAAATATCTGTAAGGGTTGCATCTCAGCATTTCTTTTAATTATATTTTTCATGACTGAAAAGGCAGCTATTTTCATTCTGTAAATGTCCCCGTAGTTGAATATGTATTGAAATTCCAATTTCATCAAATGTCAAGGCACTAGTGAACAAGCTAAATTGCATGAGTAATGTAACAGTCTAGTCTGACCAAGCTGCGTAATGAAAGGCTGAGGAAATTATGATCTCTTATGGTCTTAATCTTTAGAAGGAAACAGTTGAAAAGGGTAAAGATGGAATATTGTGATTGCGGAGTAAAAAATAGGTCAGCACTTGCAGCTCTGATCGCTAGAGCATGGAGTCGGAATTTCATGCTACATTAGGTAGATTTTAAAACCTAATCTACCTCTATGAATGTTTTATGGGTAATTTTATGAAGGCACAGATTGCTTGACAACACGGGGACATGAAAAGCTACCTGGCAATCAGCAACTTTGTGACCTCTGAGCGTACGCGAACCCCAGCACGTCTTACTGATCATACATCACTGCACATGGGAGCAACAGTCAGAGCAGCAATTTGATTTTCTTTTTTTTTATTATTCTGCCAGTTCTTCACCATCCCTTTTGTTGGTGGTTGAGGTAATTCACATAATGAACACACGGCTTCAGCTTTCGGTAGCAGCTCCTTCCAGTTAGATGCCTGCTCACTCTCTCCCTTTCCACGCTTGCCTGAGCACTCTAGCTGCCAAGGTGCAGAGCCTATGGTTAGTTAAGAATGGTGCGGCTTGAAATGTACCTTGCGGCTTGAGGGCGATGGGTGTATTTTGAGATGGGTATATTCTAGACACTTCAGGTATAAGCCTCCCATAGACTGGGAAAGCTACCAAGGATATCTAGTACCCAGAGGATTAATTATCTGGAACATACAGTTAGAACTTTTGCTTGAATTTCATACTAATGGCCAACTAGTTTGGGTTGTAAATGTTTCAAGCTACAGTAATGTCCACTATTGGACGGATTTTAAAAAGTTATGTCAAATGTAATACATTTTTGTTCTTCAGTTCACAGTACAGGAGCTTTAATGAAAATACCCCTCTGAGGAGTGAATGTTCTACAAATGTTCCCATTGAAGGGACACCAATATTCAATGAACAAGTCCTGTTGCCAGCTTTGTGTAAAATGGCCTGCCCAGTGATGTGATAATGTTACTGATTCACCCTGTGTATCTGTTGCTGTAACTTTGTGATAATTAATTGCAAACTAACTTTACAAAAATGCTTTTACAGGATATGAGGGGAAATCATAAAATCTTACAGCACAGAAGGTACCTGTGCCAGCTCTTTGAAGGCGCTATCGAATTAGTCCCATTCCCCTGCTCTGTCCCCAAAGCCCTGCAAATGTTTCCTTTTCAAGTATATATCCAATTCCCTTTTGAAAGTGACTATTGAAACTGCTTCCACTGCCTTTTCAGGCAGTGCATTCCAGATCACAACAAAAAAAAGTTTGCACTGAGGCAGATGCAATGATCTGAGCCTGCATCCAAACAGTCGATGTGGCAGGAGTCCATTGAAGACTCTCTCAGGAATTGACAGGTGCCTAAGCAAATGCTTCTTTCATTCAAATGTCGGCCAGTGGCTCAGTGAGGACCGGGGTCAAGCAGGGCTGCGTCATCGCGCCAACCCTCTTCTCGATCTTCCTCGCTGCAATTCTCCATCTCAAACTCAACAAGCTCCCCACTGGAGTGGAATTAAACTATAGAACCAATGGGAACCGGTTTAACCTTTGTCACCTCCAGGCTAGATTCAAGACCATCCCATCCTCTGTCATCGAACTAAAGTACGCGAACGAAGCTTGCGTCTGCGCACATTCAGAAGCTGAACTCCAAGTCATCATCAACATCTTCACCGCGGCCTTACACTAAACATCCATAAGACAAAGGTCCTCCACCAACCTGACCCCGCCACACAGCACTGCCCCCCGGTCATCAAAACCCACAGATCGGCCTTGGACCAGGTGGACCACTTTCCATATCTCGGGAGGCTACTATTAGCAATGGCAGACATCGATGTCGAGGTCCAACACCGCCTCCAGTGTGCCAGCACAGCCTTCGGTCACCTGAGGAAGAGAGTATTCGAAGACCCGGTCCTCAAATCTGGCACCAAGCTTATGGTCTACATCATAGGCAGTCCCTTAAAGCGAGGATGACTTGCTTCCATGCCAAAAAGGGATGAGTTCACAGGTGTTTCAATGAAGGACCTAATATTCCAGATCCCGAACTACATCGTGAAGGGTGGAAGATGCCTGTGCTTGGAATTTTTAAACGTGTGGTGGCCACCACACGGGCTTGACAGAGCTAGGTCTTGGTCCAGTGGCAAGGATTACCCAAGACTAACTGGAGACCAGCTCTGCTGCACAGACCGAGCGCGCACACATATCGCAGTGTGGGCTGACCAGTGCTGCCCCTGGGCCCTCGCCTCTTCTGGGTCTACAGGACTGTAGTGATACCCGCCCTCCTATATGGGCTCAGAGATGTGGACTATATACAGTAGACACCTCAAATCGCTGGAGAAATACCACCAACACTGTCTCCACAAGATCCTGCAAATCCACTGGGAGGATAGACGCACCATCATCAGTGTTCTTGATCAGGCCAACATCCCCAGCATCGAAGCACTGACCACACTCGACCAGTTCCATTGAGTGGGCCACATTGCCCGCATGCCCGACACAAGACTCCCAAAGTAAGCGCTCTATTCGGAACTCCTACATGGCAAGCGATCCACAGGTGGGCAAAAGAAACATTTCAAGGACATGCTCAAAGTCTCCTTGATAAAGTGCAACATCCCAACTGACACCTGGGAATCCCTGGCCAAAGACCATCCTAAGTGGAGGAAGAGCATCCGGGAGAGCGTTGAGCACCTCGAGTCTCGTCGCCGAGAGCATGCAGAAAACAAGCGCAGGCAGCAGAAAGAGCGTGCGGCAAACCAGACTCCCCAACCACCCTTTCCTTCAACGACTGTCTGTCCCACCTGTAACAGAGACTGTAATTCCCATATTGGACTGTACAGTCACCTGAGAACTCACTTTTAGAATGGAAGCAAGTCTTCCTCGATTTCGAGGGACTGCCTATGATGATGATATGATGATGAGTCTCGCCTCTGTGTCAGAAGATTGTGGGTTCAATTTCCATTCCAGAGTCTTGAGCACAAAACCAGCATGAACTAGCATGTTTACAGCAACTGTGAATAGCTCCCGCAGAGTCCTAATGCCTATCTAGTGAGGGTTCGTGTAACAGACAAATAGATTATGAACACAACATATTTCCCCCTTTCTGAAAACACAGTCTATGAACAGACAAAGTCCTTGAGAAACCCAGGCCGTGTTCTGATACGCTGAGACCAGCGTGGAGCTTGCGGTGTTTGATCGAGATTTTCGGTTTGGAAACAGAAAGGTGCCTGTTTTATCCTGCTGGTCTGTGGGCCTGTGAGTTGGGATCAGTCTACAAGTGTTCCATCGAGTTCCATCATTGAACTCGTAAATGTGAGGGCTGAACTTTCACCTGATCTGCTTTCGAGGTGATAGTGAAGATGTGAACTTATGACTCCGGTTTGGCCACTTAACTCTGACCCAATCTCTGTTCTTCAGTTGGGGCTTTTGAGCACGTTGTTTTGTGTCAGTGTACGACTTTGCTTTTCGTTGGCATTCTGAAATCTGGGATGTGAGTGTGATTACCTTCGCCCTAGGTTTGGCTGAGGGTTTGAGAATATCCAGCGAAGATTCCGCCCAAGTATGAGCTCAGTGGGTGTCTTCCCCATTAGCGAGTGCTTTGTTGAACGGTATGTGCAGAGAATGGTTTGAACCACTTTGTCAAATGTTTGGCCTGCTGCGAGGTTGGCTTTCAAATCCTCTTTGATGACGCGGTTAAATTGCTCAACACCACCGTTGCTTTGAGGATTGTACAGAGCAATAAGGAAATGCTTGATAGCATGACGAGTGAAGAAATCCACGAACTGGTTGGATACAAACTGTTGCTCATTATCAGTGATTATAACCTTTGGGAGGTCCCACTTCGTGAACATATGCTGCAGAATAGTGACAATCATTGATGAGATCACTGAACTTCTTGTAGCGATTTCTGGTCAGTTGGAATGCAGGTCATGTACTACAACACGGAAATGTTGGTGCTGTGGAGCTGTGTCAACTGGACCGAAGATATCCAACTGAAATTGTTGCCATGGTCTTTGTGGCCATAAAATGGGCTTGATTGGTGCTGGTTGGATGTTTGTGGCCTTTTCGCTCAGACTGCTTGCTTCGTAGTGTGAGACAAACTCCTCGATGCGAGTGTCAATCCCAGGCCACCATACTGAATTGCGACATCTCTGCTTTATGCAGACAATGCCAGGGTGTCCATCGTGTGCCAATGAGAGAATACGCTGTTGAAGCGACTTGGGAATTTCTGCTCTATCACTATAGCCAGCCATCGTTCCAAGCGGAAAATTCATTGCGAAGTCTGTGGAAGGTTTCCAGCTCTTTTGGAATTTGCTTAGCCCACTCAGTCTAGAGGAAGTGGCACACATGCTGGAGTGTAGCATCATGCTGTGATTTGGTTTTGAGTTTGTTGCAGGAGACCAGGTCTCTGATGGACTGGGTGATGATCGACGTGACATATGTGTCGTCATCGGTGAACAAGTCAGCACCAGAGTCCGAAGCAGGTGTTGAGCGGCTGAGCATGTCAGCTACGTGATTGCGACTGCCAGCGATGTACTGTACATCAAAGTTATACTGATGAAGGCGATCTGACCATCGGCTGATTCCTAGTGGTCTGTGCCCAGATCCAGTTGTAGCGAGTAGCATAGTTAGCGCTTGGTGATCTGTAAGGAGCGTAACTTTCCTGCCACAGAGGTAGATGTGCGAGTGTTTACTTGTGTAGATGTAAGCGAGTGCTTCGTGTTGCCCTGTAGAGTATTTACGTTCTGCAGATGAGAGCGTGCGAGAGGCGAAGGCTACTGGACATCACAGGCTGTCAATCCATTGCGAGAGCATAGCACCCATGACGTACGTGGTGGCATTCGGATCAAAGTGCGCGAGGATAGGAGGAGATGTGATTTTCTCCTTAAGCGTGGTGAATGCCTGAGCCTGGGAATCTGTCCATTCCCAAGGGACGTCCTTGCGCAACAACTTGTGAAGTGGTTCGGCAATGTGCGCGCAGTGCAGGACGAACTTCAGATAGAAGTTGGAAGTGCCGAAGAACGATGAAAATTCTTTCATGTTGGTAGCTTCCTGCATTCGCTGGATCGCGTCAATGTTGTCAAGCATCGGCTTGATACCTTGTGCTGTGACTCTGTAGCCCAGAAAGTTTATTTCTGGAGCAGCGAATGTACACTTATCGGCATTAAGTGTAATGTTATGTGTAGCAAGTCTAGCCATAACTGCGTGAAGTCGCTGGTCATGTTCTTCCATTGTCTGTCCATGGACGACGATATCGTCAAGCAGATTAAGGGCTCCCTCTATGCCTGCTAACATAGTAGTGAAATCTTCTGAAATGCACTTGGTGCAGAAGATAGTCTGTAGGGCATGCGTCAATACTGATACAGACCATCATTCGTCGTGAATGCCGTGAGCGGTTTGCTGTCCTCCGCTAGGGGTATTTTCATGTAACTGCGGCGCATGTCGAGTTTCGTAAAAACTGTTGAGCCATGTAATTTTGAAGAGAGTTCGTCGATTGTAGGAAGAGGATACTTGTCGGGGATGATGGCCTTGTTGACCTTTTTCAGGTCGATGCATAGGCGGATCTCCCCATTTTTACGGCAAGCAATGACTAAGTTCGAGATCCAGGGTGAGGAGTCGATGCTCTCAATGATTCCCTGAGATTCGAGTCACGTTAATTCTGCGGAATCTTGGTCATGAACCGTGAATGGGAGACGGCGATGTCGCTGCGTAACCGGTTTGATGGAAGGGTCAACGCGGGGACGATGGCAGAATTTTGTTGTCACTCCAAACCCTGTGAAGATTGAGGATAGTGCTTGTCAAAGTCCATCGTGTACACAGGTGTGCCGGTTGGGTCGTAAACTTTTGAACCCAAGCTTGTCAAAAAGGTCAAAACCCATGAGGTTTCGTCCCTTCGTGACATGAAAGGAAAAATTCTCCAATGTTATGTCCTTGCAGTATATCGGGACAGATATGACCCCAAGTTGCTAAATTTTGGAGTCGGAGTACGCATGTAGCGTGGAAGTTGCGGGTTGCAGTTGATAGTGCGTGAAGTGGGTTTTGTACACAACCTTGCTCAATATGGAGACCTTGGCTCCAAGGTCAATAGGGAGGCAGATGGGCGTGCTGTCAATGTTTACCTCACAGTTTTTGAATTTGCCCGGACCGATGTGTGAAATATCACTAACGGTGTAAACCATACTGGGTTCATCACTATCGGGGTTGTCCACATGTCGAATATGCTAAGATGAGTGACAGACAATAGCAAAATGATTCATTTTACCACATGCAGAGCATTTCTTCCCATGTGCAGGGCATTTAGGACTCTTTGCTGAATGTGATTTGTCCCCACAGTTAAAGCAGTGGAAGTTAGGCCCACGATCTGCAGTGGGTGGCTTATTACTAGTCCTGGGTCTCTGCTGTGATTTCCACTTTGGACGAACGCCTTGCACATGGGCTGTAGCTGCAGTCTGCTGCACAGGGGGAGCAGGGAACCTGATCGCTTTTGAAACTGAAAGTGCTGATTCGATTTGGATGGCCAAATGAGTTGCTTTGTCTAATATCAATTTGTCATCCTCCATTAGCAAGTGTTCCTGAATGTGGGGGATCGTTGTTTTCTCAATAATTTGATCCCTAATCATTTCCTCTGTGAGTGCTCCAAAGTTACACGTAGCGGCCAGTTAATGAAATTATGTACTGTTTGATTGGTTCACTGTTCTCTTGCCCCCTTTGACGAAATCTGTATCTCTCCATCATGATACTTTTCTTTGGCACAAAAATATTTCTCTAGGGTGCTTACCGTTTTGTCGTAGGACTCCGTTTGGACTCCGTGTCTTCGATTTGGCCAAAGATGCGTTGGCCTTCAATGCCGAGGCAGTGGATAAGTGGTGAGCTGGTGTTACGTTGTCGCCATCCAACCCACTCGCCGTAATGTACGTAGAAAAGCTTTTTATCCATCTAGGCCACGGGATTGGAGGGTCCCTGTGTGTGGAGAGTAAAGGGGTGGGGGGGGGTAGGGGGTGTGCAGGAGGTTAATTTGTTTCATCCTCATCGCCAAATTATGTTGTGTATGTAAATAAACAGACTAACTGTAACAGGAGAATTGTAACTAACTGTTTCCTTCATAGCAACTCCCGAAATGTTGTCCCAAAGCCAGCATGGACCAGCATGTTTACAGCAACTGTGACCTAAAGAACAAGTGGTGGATGGAGAAAGCACAGGAGATACAGCAGCTGGCCAACAGCCATGATGTGCGAGGATTCTTCATCGCAGTCAAGGCCACCTACAGTCTAAACTCCCAAGGCTCCACCCCACTGCTGACCAAGAACGGGGAAACACTCATCAAGGACACCGAGGCAGTCAGGACCCGCTGGAAGGAGCGCTTCGAAGATCTCTTCAATCGAGACTCTGCCTTTGACTGGAGTGTTCTCGACTCCATCCCGCAGCATGCTACCCGCCACCACCTCAGTAAAACCCCATCACTGCACGAGGTAGAAAAAGCCATAAGACAGCTTAAGAACAACAAGGCTACGGGAGCGGATGGAATCCTTGCTGAGGCACTGAAGTACGGCGGAGAGGCGCTGTTAGCGCGAATACATGACCTCATCTTTCTCATCTGGAGGAAGGAGAGGATGCCGGGAGATCTCAGAGATGCAGTGATCGTGACCATCTTTTAAAAAGGGGACAAATCTGACTGCGGCAACTACAGAGGAATCTCCCTGTTATCAGCCACTGGGAAAGTTGTCGCTAGAGTCTGTGATGTATGTAGCACTCAAATCACTGACTCCACACAGTCTGGTGTTGTAGTCCTTAGTCCTTTATTGTATAACTCCAGAGTGACTCTCAGGTGTGGTGGGCAGCCTTTTATACTCTGTCTTGCAGGTACTTCCAGGTCTCCCATCACAGCACCCTCTGAGCCGCCCCATTGTAACCATACATTTAATGTACCAGGACAATACATAACATCTCACTCCCCGCCCCCAGTTCCAAAAGCCATTGCCAGTAACCTCGGCCTTGTTCGTCCTGGTTGATTTGTGAGTGTGAGTCCATGACCATCCACTTCCCTCTTCTCCCCCATGTAGAGATTATGCTTGTGATCCGGTGCAAGCATGTAGTACTTGCAGTCCTTACATGGGTGATGAAGTACACAAGCATAACCTCCAACAGAAAGCAGGTATACATAGACAGTGCATTTGTATGGTACATATAGATGCATTGAAGAATTACAACAAAAGGTTGCAGGTACACTGAACAGTTATTTAATCCTAGCTCCACTGGGTGAGGTACGGTGGCGACATACAGCCCCTTTTTGCCCGAGGTAATGGGCTGCGCTGAGACAGGGTATCACAACTAGTGCATTGCCTTTGTTCTCAGAAAGTAGCCGCCTTTGCGGCTCATCTGCCGCCGCTGAACCATTGCATAAATCACATAAAATCGGCATTCGCATTAGTCCATAAGTCATGTTAGTCACAGATCCCTTAACCCTTTTACTTGTAACTCGTGGTATTAACTCTTTTCATAAATCACCCATCATTTTAAACACAGTAATTATTTCAGCATCAAAATATTAACTCACGTCTTCATAAAAATCACATTACTCATTTAGACTCATTCTTGCCTTACAAAAGTCTCTTTGTGGGGACCACCAAGGGTGTAAGGCCCTTTTAAGACTCCCGAGTACATTTTCCTTTTAAGACGCCATCTTGTTGTTCCCATGAGGCTTCCACTGGACGCCGCCATTTTAGTTGCTCTGCTTGCCTTTCTCTGCAGACTTCTGCTGCCACAAGGCTCGCCACCATCTTGAGCTCGCTGTGCCCCTTTACATTGAAACAACTCCGCCAACAGTTGCAGCCGATTACAGAAAAGGAGGTTCCGAGCCAAAAGAGACGTAGCGTGCCTGAAGAAGTGGTACAGAAAAGGTGTAGGTTAAATGCTCATTTTGTTGAGGAGGAGCTTCCTGCAATTACTGAACCAATTGAGGATGTGAGTGGCTTGACTGCACTGCTGAGCGAGTATGAGAAGAAAACTTGTGCTGAAGCCAAAACCGCGGGACGCTTGGGTGTCCTTGATCACTCGTACCTCAGAGATCTGCCCGTGCATGGAGAGCACTTCTTCCAGGGCCTGCTCGTCTGTGTCGAGATTGAGACCGCCGATGAACAGCTTTCCTTCTCCAGACCCTTTTGCAAGGTTGGTTTCCCTGCTGAACTCTAGCCTGCTGCTGCCTACCAGTTCGCTCTCGACTCTCTCTCGGGACCCACCACACTTCGACCGCACCCGGGAGCCACAACGCACCGGCCCCCGCACCGCTGCATCCTCTGGAGCTGGCCTCTGCCTGCGGGCCAACGGTGCCTGCTGGAGCAGCCCGTCGAAGCCCTTCTTTCTCCTCCAGCTCGGTCGGCGCTGCTCTTTGGGAACACGGGAGACAGCGGCCTGTGGAGGAATGAAGTCTTCCCAGCTCCCACGGACCTTCCCCATCCACCTCCTGCCGAGTAGCGTCGGCCCATCGCCTGTAATGATCCACAAAGGTAAACCGTGCAGCTCGCCCCCGTGAGATACCTGCACATCCACTCTGCCAAGAACAGGTATTAGTTCCCTGGTGTAGGTACGCAGCTTCGCCGTGACCGGGACCAGCTTGGGTTGTACAGTTGGGTTGATCCACAGTTTATCAAAAGTTTCCTGACTCATCAGCGACTGACCCGATCCAGTGTCCACTTCCATACTCACTGGGACTCCGTTAATCTTGACTTCCATAATCACTGGGGCCGAATCGTCGGTAGAAGTATACAGTCCAAACGTCTCATCTTCTTCTGCCTGCTCCTCGCTGGATGGTGGATCATCCACCCTCTCCTCAGCCACACGGTGAGTCAGGTTTCTTTTACACATACGCTGAAGGTGGCCTTTCGTGTGGCAGGTATTGCACGTATACTCCGCAAACCTGCACTGGTGAGCCCCATGGCTTCCTCCGCAGCACCAGCATGGTGCTACTCAATTAGCCCCCCTCGGCAGACTCTGAGTTCCAGGATCCCGCGGTCCGTGCTCTCTGTCCCGGGCAGAGCCACGTTCTGCAGTTTTGTCCATGACGGGCGCTATCCTGTGGACAGTGCCTGCCGGGTTCGAGACTGTGTGGGGGATCCATCTGCTTGGTGCTGCAAGTCAAGGTCATAAATGCCCGGCTGATGTTGATGGCTTGCTGCAGGCTGACTGTAGGTTCAGTAGATAGCAGCTTGTGAAGGAGACCCTCATGGCCAATCCCCATAACAAAAGCGACTTGCAACGCCTCATCAAGGTCTGTGCCAAAATCACATGGCGCTGCGAGTCTCCTGATGTCCGCAGCATATTTGTTGATGCCCTGGCCCTCAAGTCTGCAGTGGTGGTCGAATTTGTGCCTGGCCGTGAGGATGCTCTCCTTCGGTTTCAGTTGGTTACGAATGAGTTCAATCAGCTCCTCACATGACTTGTCCTTGGTGCTCGCGGGAGCCAACAAATCCCTGACGAGACAGTAAACCTCATCGCTACAACTGGACAGCAATATCACCTTACGCTTCTCTCTCAGTGCGAACGTATTCCCTGTCAGGTCGTTTGCTATAAAGTAGTACTCGAGCCTTTCCATAAAGGCCTCCCAATCATTACCCACCGTAAAATCCTTTAGCGAGCCCAGAGTAGCCATGGTTGCATGAAGCTCGTCCGTGTCCTCGTCGCCAATGTGATGTATGTAGCACACAAATCACTGACTCCACACAGTCTGGTGTTGTAGTAACTGCTGTGACCTTAGTCATTTATTGTGTAACTCCAGAGTGACTCTCAGGTGTGGTGGGCAGCCTTTTATACTCTGTCTTGCAGGTACTTCCAGATCTCCCACCACAGCGCCCTCTGTGGCGCCCCATTGTAACCATACATTTAATGTACATGGACAATACATAACAGAGTCCTCCTCAACCGTCTTCTCCCTGTGGCCAAGGAGCTCCTCCCGGAGTCATAGTGCAGATTTCGCCCCCTATGGGGCACAACAGACATGATTTTTGCAACGCGACAGCTGCAGGAAAAATGCAAGGAACAGCACCAGCCTTTATACATGGCCTTCTTCGACCTTACAAAGGCCTTCAACACTGTCAACCGCAAGGATCTATGGAGCTTCTTGCTCTGTTTCGGATGCCCCCAAAAGCTTGTCAACATCCTCTGCCTGCTCCACGACAACATGCAGGCCGTGATCCTTACCAACGGATCTATTACAGACCCAATCCACATCTGGACCGGGGTCAAACAGGGCTGCATCATCATCCCAAACCTCTTCTCAATCTTCCTCGCTGCCATGCTCCACCTCACAGTCAACAAGCTCCCTGCTGGAGTATAACTAAACTACAGAACCAGTGGGAACCTGTTCAACCTTCACCGTCTCCAGGCCAGGTCCAAGACCATCCCAACCTCTGCGTCTGCGCACATACAGAGGCCGAACTCCAGGACATAGTCGACGTATTTACTAAGGAGTATAAAAGCATGGGCCTTACGCTAAACATCCGTAAGACAAAGGTCCTCCAACAGCCTGTCCTCGGCGTACAGCACTGCCCCCCAGTCATCAAGATCCATGGTACGGCCCTGGACAACGTAGACCATTTCCCATACCTCGGGAGCCTCTTATCAACAAGAGCAGACATTGATGACGAGATTCAACACCGCCTCCAGTGCGTCAGTGCAGCCTTCGGCCGCCTGAGGAAAAGAGTGTTCGAAGACCAGGCCCTCAAATCTACCACCAAGCTCAGGTTCTACAGGGCTGTAGTAATCCCCACCCTCCTGTATGGGTCAGAGACATGTACAGTAGACACCTCACATCGCTGGAGAAATACCACCAACGATGTCTCCGCAAGATCCTACAAATCCCCTGGGAGGCCAGATGCATCAACATTAGCGTCCTCGACCAGGCCAACATCCCCAGCATTGAAGCACTGACCATATTGATCAGCTCCGCTGGGCAGGCCACATTGTCTGCATGACAGACACGAGACTCCCAAAGCAAGTGCTCTACTTGGAACTCCTTCACAGCAAACGAGCCAAAGGTGGGCAGAGAAAACGTTACAAGGACACCCTCAAAGCCTCCCTGATAAGGTGCAACATCCACACCGACACTTGGGAGACCCTGGCCAAAGACCACCCTTAGTGGAGGAAATGCATTCGGCAGGGTGCTGAGCACCTCAAGTCTCATCGCCGAGAGCATGCAGAAATCAAGCGCAGGCAGCGGAAAGAGCGTGTGGCAAATCTGTCCCACCCTCCCTTTCCCTCAACGACTATCTGTCCCACCTGTGACAGGGACTGTGGTTCTCGTATTGGACTGTTCAACCACCTAAGGACTCATTTTAAGAGTGGAAGCAAGTCTTCCTCGATTTCGAGGGACTACCTATGATGAGTAACTGTGAATAGTTCCCACAGGATCCTAATGCCTGTCTAGTGAGGGTTCGTGTAACAAACAAATAGAGTATGAACACAATACGCACGACAACCCAAGCACCCCACCCACCTGTCCCTTCCACCACCACCTGACCCACCTGTGCAGAGACTGTAGATCTCGCCTTGATCTTATCAATCACCTTAGAACTCATTTTAGTGTGGAAGCAAGTCATCCTAGACTCCGGGGACTGTCTAAGAAGAAGAAGATTTCACTAAAATACTGACCTCGCCAGATCCACTAAACTCATAAACACGGTTATCTTTTAAATAACTAGAAATGTAACCATAAATTTTCATAACTTAGATTTGTTGTCACCGTTAGACTGAGATCTTAATCCAAAGATTTAACGTCACAACTTCTTGTGTGTTTTTATGTCCTGGAAATATGCAATTTGTATTCTAGATGGGCCTGTAAGTCAGTCACACTCTAGGTAGGCAGTATGCAATGCCACATGTCACTCTACAGGTCCACGTCCTGAAATTAAAATAATTCTCTCTAATTCTTACTTAATTGAGGAAGCTGCAGTGATGGTATTGTGCAAAGTATAATATGTATTGGTTTATACCAACCTGTTTATTGGTAACAGGGAGGGGTTGGTGCAAAATTAGCGATTATTAATGCACACCCTTGGAAGAAGTAACTAAGCTGAACAATATTACACTCAAGGCTGGAAGATATAATGGGGCAATGAAGTTTCAGTAACAAATCGCAGAAAGGCAGCTGGACGGAATGCTAAAATGTTTAATTGCTGCTGAAATAAATGCTTCTAAAACCTTGAAACTTAGGTTATTTTTTGTTTAATGTGAGCGATTCCATCTCCAGATCCCTGACATCCAGAATTTCTTGAAGAGACAAAATATAGTCACTGGATCAGGAGTTTGCCTTAGTCAAAGCTATGGGGCTCTGGTTTGCTTTATGTTCCCTTCTTGATAGTTCTGCTGATTTCTTGCTGCGCGACTGTCTCACTGACCGAACATCCACTGTGTTCTACCAATAAACACTATCTTGTCAGAAGTGTCTAAAGGATTACAAGATACATACCATAATATAAGTTTATCACAGTATGAAACTACTCAGCACGAGTCACGGGGGTGGGGGGGGGGGCTGCTGGCATTCAACAAGTAGCAAAATAAAACTGGGTAGACGCTTGCCATTTTCAGCCTGACACCACTCTGAAAGGGTGGGGTGGTCGGAAGAAGGAATTGAGGGAAGAGAAGAGATGCTGATTGCAAATATACCTGGAGCCACTGCTGTCTCCCTCCCCAGTATTTCCTGCAGTATTTAAGAGACTGGAAATTGCAATTATTCAAGACTTGTCTGAACCTGTGCCACCTAGTGGACAACTGCAGTCACTGCCTCTTCCTGCATCCATTTCTTCTCTTAAAAATGAACAGAAATGGATAAGCAGTAGTTCCCTGAAACTTGTTCCCCTAAAACAATATAGTTCAAATTTCACATGTTCTTGCTTTTATTTTCAACTTACCGAATACCGATTCTATCAGAGCGAAAAGTAATGCCTTAACAGAGAGGTCAATAACCAGGGGGAATAGATTTAAAGTAATTGGTAGAAGGATTAGAGGGGATTTGAGGGGAAATATTTTCACCCAAATGGTGGTGGTGCTCTAGAATTCACTGTCTGAAAGGGTGGTAGAGGCAGAAACCCTCACCACATTTACAAAGCAATTGGATGTGCACTTGAAGTGCCATAACCTGCAGGGTTACCGACCAAGAGCTGGAAAGTGGGATTAGGCTGCAAAGACACGATGGGCCGAATGGCCCCCTTCTGTGCCATAAACCTCTATGATTCTATGATTTTAATGCTAGAGATCCTACACATTACAAAGCTGTAATACTCTGATATCCTACGGCAGGAGTGCCCAATGTTTGTCTATGTGGCTCATCTAGATAAAAGACGTGAAAGCTAGGGAGTCAAATATAACATTTAAATAAACGTCCCCATTAATTTCCACGGGGTACATTTTCAACTTGACAGTTCAGTCACCTGAAATAGTCTGATTTTCAATCCCATTCATTTCAAGGAAAGAAAAAATCGGGCTGTTTCTATAATGGGCAGTTGATCCATAACCCTTGACTTCCTTATCGCTCAAAAATCTGTCTATCTCCACCTTAAATATATTCAATGACCCAGCCTCCACAGCTCTCTGAGGCAGAGAATTCCACAGATTTACGACCCTCTGAGAGAAGAAATTCCTCCTCATCTCAGTTTTAAATGGGCGGCCCCTTATTCTGAAACTATGTCCCCTAGTTCTAGATTCCCCCATGAGTAGAAAGATCCTCTCTGCATCCATCTTGTCGAGGCCCCTCATTATGTTATATTTCGATAAGATCACCTCTCATTCTTCTGCACTCCAATGAATATAGGCTCAACCTGCACAACCTTTCTTCATAAGTCAACCACTTCATCTCCAGAATCAACTTAGTGAACATTCTCTGAACTGCCTCCAATGCAAGTATATCCCTCCTTAAATAAGGAGACCAAAACTGTATGCAGTACTCTAGGTGTGGCCTCATCAATACCCTGTACAGTTGTAGCAGGACTTCTCTGCTTTTATACTCTATCCCCCTTGCAATAAAGGCCAACATTCCATTTGCCTTCCTGATTACTTGCTGCACCTGCATACTAACTTTTTGTGTTTCATGCACAAGGAGCTCCAGGTCCCTCTGTACTGCAACACTTTGCAATTTTTCTCCATTTAAATAATAATTAGCTTTTCTATTTTTTCTGCCGAAGTGGATAACCTCACACTTTCCCACATTATACTCCATCTGTCAAATGTTTGCCCACTCACTTGGCCTGTCTATATCCCTTTGCAGATTTTTTGTGTCCTCCTCACAATTTGCTTTCCCACCCATCTTTGTAGCATCAGCAAACTTGGCAACATTACACTCGGTCCCTTCATCCAAGTCATTAATATAGATTGTAAATAGTTGAGGCCCCAGCACCGATCCCTGTTGCACCCCACTTGTTACTGTTTGCCAACCGGAAAATAACCCAATTATCCCAACTTTCTGTTTTCTATTAGTTAGCCAATCCTCTATCCATGCTAATATATTAACAGGGTTACTGCCTGGTCGTTCAGGATAAGCTATTGATAACTTTTGAGAATTCATCTCAGGTCGACATGTAGGCAGGTGAAATGTTGGTTCTGGTAAATGGTCCTGCTTCAAGCTTAGAAAATATAAGAGGAGGGGCTGAGGGGAAGAAGCATGTTTTAAGTTTGAGTCTTCAACACAGTTACATCAAATGACACTTTCCCCACAGGCCCCTGGTAATAATTTTCTGGATGCTGGATGTACTAAGATTGGAGTCAGTGTAACAGTGAGCATCACACGCACTACTTGAAAATTCGAAATGAGTAAATTTGTATTTTACAGGTTGCCCCCCATCCCTTCCAAAATAGGTGATAAGAAGATGGGTTATATATAAATATATAGGGCTAGATTTTCCACTTTGTTTGCATGCTTAATGCCCACTTAACATCCATTTTACCGCTGAAATGACGTATAACGCCCATATAGCACCCATTTAGCCACTAAATAGAACTGCCGGGCATTTTTCGGAAACTTATCGGCGAGCGTTACTTTCCCTATGTGCGTAACACCGGGAAAAAATAATATCGCCCGCCCACTTTTTTTGGGCGGAGTCATCAGAATGGGCGAAATCAACACTCATAATATCGGCCAGCATTAGTTTCCACATGGAATTAACGCCGAGAGTCAATAATAACGGATTGCCCACTTTTTTTTGTCGTAAAGATCACATTTGCCAAAACTAACAGCCATGAGATCGCTCAGCATCACTTTCACCACCTCGCCCACAATATCGCTCGCCCCAAAAAACGCTCAGAAAAAGTGGAACTAACCGGAACTAATTACAACGTTATGGACGCCATGTTCTACATCACATGTCGCATCCTTTAAAAGGCTGCTGTGCTTCAACCTCGGGGGAGTTCGGATGTACTCTGGAGGTCATTGGAGGCGATGTGAACATCTGTACAAACATCTTTACCATACTGTGAACGATTAGAATTTAATAGATGTCTTCATCGGGACATTCATTCTTTGTGACCAATCGGTGGAAAACAGAGAGCTTTTGCAATGGGGCCTGTCCTTTCTCACCCTCTCTTGATGACCAATTACATGCTGCAGACTCGAGATGGCTGAAGGTATGGTCCACAGCATTATGTGCCCAATGTAAGACATGCCAGACTGATGAGGAGGGCCAGACATTACACCCCCCGCAAGTACAGGGAGAAGTGGTCATACCTCGATTTGCCCAACACCACCTGCCTCAGAGTCTGCGTTTCCACAAAGAGGTTATCACTGAGGTATGCAAGCTCATAAGGGGAGATCTGCAGCCTGCCAGCACCTTTAGTACTGCACTGTTCATCGAGGTCAAAGTTACTGCGGACGGCACTGTCATTCTGTGCGTCAGATTCTTTTCAGGCCTCAGCTGTGACATTTGCGGTCTGTCGCAGCATGCCACACATCGCTGCATTAGACAGGTCTCTGAAGCCCTATATGCACGCAGGAGGGACTTGATCAGCTTCCCTATGACCAGGGAGGCACAGAGTGAGAGGGCTCTAGAATTCTCCAGGATTGCAAACTTCTCCAAGGTGCAGGGAGCAATAGACTGTACACACCTCGCGATGCGGGCACCTTTTCAGGGTGCAGAGGTTTTCAGGAACTGTAAGGGATTCCACTCCCTGAATGTCCAGCTCGTTGTTGACCACCAGCAAATTATAATTACAATGAATGCTAAATTTCCGGGCAGCATCCATGATGCACACATCCTGTGTGAGAGCACTGTATCTGACTTGTTTAACAATCAGCCACAAGGTCAACGCTGGATGCTTGGTGACAAAGGATATGGCCTCGCCACCTGGCTGATGACCCCCGTACGTGACACCCACACTGAAGCCGAGAGGCGATACAACAAGAGCCACAGAGCCACTCGTAATATCATGGAGAAAACCATTGGAGTGCTTAAGCAGCGCTTTAGATGCCTGGACCACTCAGGAGGTGACCTCCAATACCACCCTGAGCAGGTAGCTCAATTCGTGGTGGTGTGCTCCATGCTGCACAACTTGGCTATCAGGAGGGGACAAGAATTGCCTGAAGAGTCTGACAGTCCACCTCACCAGAGAGAGGAAGAGGAGGACGAGGAAGCAGGCGCTGACATCCGCCCAGACAATCAGGCTGACGCTGAAGCCATGCCCCCACCCTCCTGTAGACCACATGAAAGGGCCCATGGTGGCATGATAGCTGCAAGAGCCTTAGATCAGGAGCTCATCAATGAGCACTTTGTCTGAAAGAACGTTGGTGTTATTTACAAAGCTAACACACTGCTGGGTGTGCAGGTCATACATCAATGGTGGGCATCACCTTGGTGACAGTTAAAGTTTAAGTTGATTGAAGTTAAGTGTACTTATACCCTTTTAATGTTTAAGGAATCACCAGCGTGTAATGGTGCAACTATCTGAGCCAATGCGCTACAAGGTTTTATTAAATAAAAAACATTTAAACTGAACATTAGTCTGAAATCCTAAGTATTTCTGTACAAATCAACCCTTCCCCCCTCCCTCCCTGCTTCTCCTCCCCACCTCTACCCCTTCCCCTTCCTTTCCTGACTCCAAGCTGCCTGGCCGAGGAGCTCCTCAGGCGATGCTTCATTGGTGGGGGGGGGCGGGGCGGGGGGGATGATGGCCGAACCGCTGCTTGGACGGATATGGGAGAGGACGGTCCCGAGGTGGGAACGTGCTCCGAGCCAGAAGCAAGATGTTACTCCTGGCTCTCATGTGTCATTGGCAATGGGAGTGTGGCACCTTGGGGTGCAGTGCGGCGCTCCAGGACCACTGGGAGCCCTCAGAAACCAGTGTTCCTGGCTACCAGCTCCAGGGCCTTCACCATCCCTTCCATGTTATATATTATTTATTGAACAAAAACTCGGTGCTGTTAGCGTTAGTGTTTTCTCTGAAGAATCACTCAACACTCAGGGTCGGTTCCAATGCTGAAGCAGCTTTTATTACGCTCAGCGGGAAGGAAAAACTCAGGACCGTATCCAGGTTTCTCTTCACAGAACAAAGAGTTACATGTACCTTTATATGTTTACAACAGTTACAAAAACAGCTTACTGCAGTTACACAGCTCATCACGGCTGGACACAAGCCAATCACAACGATTATAGATTACATATAGGTTCTTTAATCCAATAGAATTCTCCTAGTAACCAGGGAACCATTGTCAATTTGGGTTGATCGATGACTTTATATGTTCTCTCCCTAGTTCTTTCATCTGGGAGAAATAATTGGTTTGTAGCCTGGTTTACAGCAAATGGTTTCCCTCTTATCTTTCTTCCTGGGGAATTAATTGGTTTATGGCCTTGTTCACAGGAGATGGCTTCCTTCTTATCTCTGCCTTCCCAGGCATTCCTACAGTGGGCCTCACAGGGTTATTGCTCGGTCAGTGAACGTTCAACAGTTCACAGCTTGACTACCTGGTTTCCCATCATGCCTGGGCAGCCATTTTATGTGTGTGTCCATTTAAGCTTATGTGAGTTTTAAATATCCAGCAGGTGCCTAATGCCTAAGTCTATATATATCTACTCTCTACAACAATTCCCCCCTTTCGGTAAAGGGACTAGTCCTAGTCCCCTTTTAACCGACCGTACTGCCTTTATCTGATATTTGTGCACTGCCCGGTACTCCTTGCCTCAACGTGCTGGCCAGTCACGCGGTTTCAGGAGTCCCGGTTGCTTAGATCAAATTAACAAAGGCTAGCTCCTCCCGTCCCCTTATCAAACAGGCTTGTTTAATATCCAGGGAACGGTGATTGGTCCGTTTCTGCCGTTTGTGGCGCCTGCATACCTGGCAGGCCATCACGCCCCATGTTATTGCTAAGATTAATTGTATCCCGACCAGTGTGTGTGAAATAATTCGGATCCATGGGTGGATGTTCACATTTATTCCCCAGTCCCAGACTTTTCTCCACCAACTCTGACTTTGTAAGTCTACCTCGGTATCTTCTTCCAGTTCTTTGATTTTAGTTTGTATCTGGTGATAGAGTTTTACGGATTGCCCCACTCTGAGCCTTAACTCCCGTAATACCTCGGTTAGATGTGGGATAGGGACCTGCTCTGGCTCGTCATAATCCTGCAAATGATCATGGAGCTGATCAGTTACTTCAATAACTTCGGACTTCCGGCGCCTAACCTGGGTGAAATGTGCTTGCCCGATCGCGACAGGTCGTAGTGGTGTGAAGCACAAGTTGGGCTGCGGTATAGGGCACTGTAGGTCATTATACTGGTATGAACGCTCTGTGGTAGAGACGCAGTATCTTCCCCTCCCTCCGTAGCCCGCCCTCGCGAAGTGCATGTGTGCGGGCACTATTTCTAGTACACACCCGTCGGTTCGGTTAAACCCGCACTCGTCTAGTTCCCCTCGGCCCACCGGGTGAGGGCATACTGTGATTTCCCCCCTTTGCTTGCAATCTGCTAGGGAAATCCCGGTAAGTATGTTGTTTCGACGAACGGCAGAGGGGGTGGTTAGGTAGTAGCGTATGGAGACATTTTCCCGTATTACTCCGATATTCTCTAGTTGGTATAAGGGGAACGGCCCTGAGTCCGGCGTTGCTATAGGGATCAACAGGACTATCCCTATCCCGGTAGTCCTACCCATCTGGCAATCTAGAATTGCGGGGTATACTCGGGTCAGTCCCTTCAGAGTACAATTATCCAGTGTCCCCCTTTGGTTCGCCAACTGAGCTAAATGTGAACTGTCTATCCAATCGGGTACTTCCCCGCGTTGGATCTGGTCGAGGTTGTGGCGGATCTGTCCCACCATCCACAGACCATAAGCATGACAGAGTTGCCCCTGTCTTTGCTTTATTGTATCTTCTTGTTCTCTATCAATGAGGTGATTGATGGTTTTAGCGTGAGCTTCCAGGACTGAGATGCCATCCAACTGGATTTCGACACCCTCCTTTCCTAGGTTGGCCTGGTCTTCCTGGTTTTGCTCCACCCTCTCCAATAACCCCTTCATCACCCCTTTAAGCTGTTCTACCCTCTCATTTAGCCCTTGTATGTCTATCGAGTTAACTACGGAGGTTCCTGTATTGAAAACGGTAGCAACATCATTTACTATTTCCCTCTTCACCCTGGGTGCTAACCCCTGTCCCCGGAACTTACTGGCACCCATTGCATCGGCAGCCTGCTGCATTACAACTTTACTTAATACATTGTACATCTTCCTTGACTGTTCGGTACAATATTCCGGCATCTGGATGCCTGAAATATTGATCAGAACAGGCACAAATTCATGTTTAACATTATCATACAACAGTTCCCCCTCGTTGTACATTACAATCCCATTTTCTGGTCCCTTAGTAGTTATTGCTGGGATTGTCCCGGAGGCGCGCAAATTATGCCGAAAGTGCATTCATCGGGCCCTTTGACATCCCTCCGTTTAATGCAGCTGCTCCTTATACCCGTGGAGCACTGTACACATACCCGGTCCTTATTAGGATTCACTTGTAACCATGCATTAAAATAAGTTCTGTCCTTGCTCCAATCCTTAGTCGCTGGAACACATATTCCGTCCGTCAAATTGAACAACACTCCATAGTTCATGTAATTGTTTATTTCCAGCGTGCTCTGCTGTCCGTCGGTGTTGCCCAGGGTACGTGCATGTCGCAGGGCTATCCATATTACGAGTAGCGTCGTCCGTATTCCCATCTCGGTAAGTATTATCTGTAATTTTAAACAGACGGCCTGGTCGTCACCAGGGGTTAAAGTTTTTTTTTCCTATGAGTGTCCCGGTCACCCTGCAAAATCAGAAGCACAGGGTTACAATTGAATCATTTCGAATTGAATCTGTGGGGCGTTCGCCCGTGTCTTTACCCACTTAAATATTACCCAAACTCCTATTAACATTAAAGCCAAAGCTATTCCTCCGAACACCCCTTCCGAAAGGGTGTCTAACCACTCCTGGTACTTTACAGCATACCATTCCGTCTCGTCTAGGCGTATCACCCTTGGTTCGGCCATTATTCTTTTGGGTTATACCTTTTTAGTTGTGACCAGTGCTTCCACCGGCCTTTCCCTTTCATGTCGACACATGCACACGTGTCGCTTGTCAAAATGATGTCATACGGTCCGGTCCACCTCGGGGCAAACCCCGTCCTGCCTGGAGTGACCTGTACTAATACTTTGTCGCCTACCTGTGGGAGGGATGCGCGGCCTTCCCGTTGTTTTGGGTCTCCAAGTCCCGTAGGGCCTGTTGCTCTACCACCTCTTTCCTTAGTTCCTTTAGCTGTGAATCTAATTGTTTTACATATTGTTTAATCCGATCTCGTAGAGGCCCCATTTCCTCCCCCCCTGTTATGATCCCTTCAGGAAGTCTCATGGCCCTTCCTGTCATTAATTCAAAGGGGGTCAGTCCTGTGGTTCGGTTAGGGGTAGCCCTAAGTCTCATTAATATGCAGGGCAAAATATCTACCCATCCCTTCCCGGTCTCTGTTATAGCTTTGGCAATTGCTGTCTTAAGGGTACGGTTCATTCGCTCCACCATTCCTGAGCTCTGGGGGTGGTACGGGATGTGGAACCGTTGTCGGATTCCAAGCAGACCGCATGCCCGCT
Organism: Pristiophorus japonicus; assembly: GCF_044704955.1. Classification (NCBI taxonomy): domain Eukaryota; kingdom Metazoa; phylum Chordata; class Chondrichthyes; family Pristiophoridae; genus Pristiophorus; species Pristiophorus japonicus. The sequence continues at coordinate 309,994,085 of NC_091977.1, forward strand.
TCATGACCTGTCCTGTGAAATGCGTCCCCTGGTCCGAGTCAATTTGAAGGGGCACTTTCCACCGTGGGATTATGTCGAATGCGATAATCTGCGCTACCGTGGATGCTCCGCAATCCCGGGTGGGAAAAACCTCAACCCACCTGGTAAACTGATCTACAATAACCAGGCAGTATTTCTTTCCCCGACTGGTGGGTAGGGGTCCTGTGAAATCAATTTGTAGATTCTCCCACGGGCCCCTGGGACGTGTCTGATGTGCCATTCTGACCTTTACGGGTCTGCCTGGATTATGCTGTGCACATACTATACAGCGCTGGCAATGCTTGGCCACGTCTCGTCCTACCCCGGCCCACCACCAGTCTTTGAGCAGACGGCTCAGCATTCCGTCTCGCCCAGTGTGGTCCGCCTCATGGTGTAGCCGGAGTAGTTCGGTCTGGATTGAAGACGGGGCGACTACTTGTAATCCCTTCCTCCATACCCCATCCTCCCCAATGCTGGCCCCCTTGCTTTCCCATTGTGACCGTTCCTCCGAGCTACTTTCTTCCTGTATCTTACGGACACTTAGCTCTCCTGGTCCTATCATGGCCACTTTAATTATCTGGGGCTCATCTTCTTCTGCCGCGCTCCTAGCTGCTTGATCTGCCAGCATGTTTCCCCGTTGTTCCCTGGTCTCTACCTTTTGATGTGCCTTGATCTTTATTACTGCTGCCGTCGTAGGCCTTTTAACGGCTTCGACCAGCTCCCGAACTATATTCTCGTGTTTAATGTGTCCCCCCCCCGAGGTTATATATCCGCGTCTACTCCACGCTATCATATAATCGTGTACTACCCCGAATGCATACCGGCTGTCAGTATAAATATTTACACGCTTCCCCTCTGCCCATTTGAGGGCTTCGGTCAGCGCTACCAACTCCGCCATTTGGGCGGACACTGTTCCTTCCAGTGCCCCTCGCAGGAGGGTGACACCATCCTGATCTACCACGCCCCACCCGGTGCGGAATCTTCCGTCGACATATCGTCGGGACCCATCAACGTAAAGGGTTAAATCGGGGTCCCTCAGAGGTTCGTCGGCTATTCCCCCTTCTGTTCCTTCGTCTATCTCAGTCTTGCAGCTATGGGGTTCACCTTCGGTTACTATTCCCTCCGCGGGATTAAAGCCTATATCTCTAATTATTTGTATGGACTGATCTTTGGGTAATAGTACTGCCTCCCAGGTAGCTCGTCGCGCATCTGACACTGTTTTTAACCTCCCGGTATTTAGCAATTCCACTATGGTGTGCTTCGTGTGTAAAATTATCTGCCCCGACATTGTGACTGGTTCGCATATCCTGGCAGCCCAAGCGGCACAATCGAGGGCAGCCACACACCGATGGAGTCCCTTCACTACCGGGGACTCTTGTGTTGAGTAATACGCTACTGGTCTCATTACCCCCCCTTTCTCCTGGGTTATGATGGCGCTATAAAAACCTCCATCGAGATCGTAATGTACATGGAACGGCTTTGTCATATCCGGTAGCTTCAGCGCTGGGGCTGCCACCAATTCGGCTTTTAATTTCCCATAGGCTTCCTCTTGCTCCGATCCCCAGTCTACCTGCTCTGTTCCTGGTTTTCCTCCCTTCACTAGTCGCTGAATGGGTTCGGCTATGTTCGCAAATTGAGGAATGAAATTCCTGCAATAGTTGAACAAACCCATCACCCGCCGCACTGCCCGGACTGTAGTTGGTCGGGGCATATCAACGATGGCTGTCTTTCGGTCTGTCGGAAGAGTCTTTTTTTTTTCCTGACTGATATCGTGTCCCAGATGTCGAACCGTGGCTTGTCCGATCTGCGCCTTTTTTTTGGATTTATTTTAAACCCTGCCTTATCTAGAGTCCTTTGGACCATGGCTACGGCCCCTAAATGCTTTCGGTCACTTGATGAGGCTATTAGGATGTCGTCCACGTACTGAAGGATTGTACTATTATACGGGGTTAGGTTACATGATTCCAAAGCGTTACTCATGACTCGGTGGAAAATGTTCGGGCTGTTATGGAATCCCTGAGGGAGTCGGGTCCATGTGTATTGTCTATCTCTGGATGTAAATGCGAATCTCTCCTGAGACTCCGGGTCCAGCGGGATTGACCAAAATCCGTTAGCGATATCTAAGACGGTGAAAATCCTATGTTCCGGATTCAGACCGTTGAAGATAGTCGCTGGGCTGGCCACAATCGGGTGTTCCCTGGATGTAACTTTATTCAGGGCTGTGTAATCTATCGTTAGTCGGTAGCTTTCATCCGGCTTTTTAACTGGCCACATCGGGGAGTTTGTGACTGACACGGTCTGTCGTAGTATGCCCTGTTCTACCAGGGCTTGTATTATCCCCTCAGTGGCCCGCATGGCCTCTGGTTTAATAGGGTACTGCTTGTGGGGAGGGTGTACCGGTCCCGTGACCTTCTCCGGTGTCATGTCCACAAGTCCGCAGTCCTGTTTGCTTTTTGCCCAAACTCCCGGGATAGCCTGACACAGTAATCCCAACATCCCGTCCTTAGACCAGTCTCTCTTCAGAGTATCCGTTTTACCTAATGTGGCTATGTTCTTTACTAGTGCCCATTTCCTGGCCACTTTATCCTTATACCCTTTCGTACCTTTCCAGGTTACCCGTTTTCGCTGCGCATCCACTATTGTTCCTAATTCGCGGAGTAGGTCCATCCCTAGTATAGTTCCCTCTGAGTTTTTTTTCTATTAAGAAATCCAAATTAATAATGTTCAGTATAAAACGGCTGTCAATGGAAAGGGTTAACTCCTTTCCAGGTTTGTAAGAAGACCTGATGTCATTACGTGACTTCACGTAATCATCTGAGAAAAAAAAGTCTTTGTGCCTTCAAAACTGGCTTCGAAATTAGAAATCCGTTAAAAACAGCATAAATCATTAGAGTAAATTCCAATGTTTTCTTAACTTCTAATTCAAGTACTTGCCAAAGAATTTTTTTTTTTTAATTGTTTTAAAACAAGACCACACATACAATAGCGATTTTGTTTACTGAAATTCAATTCTGTTTTTTTTTATTTCTCTCTTTCTCCTCGTTATCTTCAAAACCCTCCTGCTTGTTTAGACTGTTCGGGACATTTTTGATAAACACTGTCCATTTTAGAAATCTTTTCAAACTGCATTGAAACTTTTGAAAATTCGAATCCATGTAGAGTGTTTTTTACTTATTCCAATTATTTTTTTTTTTCTCTTCTAATTAAACCAATATCTTTTTCACAGCAAACATCAACTAGTATCTTTATTTAAAACTTTTTTTTTAGAAGCTCTTTTTTTTTAAAGCATTCTTTATCTCATTCCGAGACTAAATTTATGTCTTTCAACCCAATCAATCATTGCATGTTTTCTTTCGGCAAGTAAGTGAGCATGTCAAATAAATATTTTGCTCAACAAACCTATTCTTTATTTGTTTATTCTCCTAGCTCCGTAACTTATCATCCGAATAAATCCACACCTGCGTTTCTAACTTAAATGTCTTAAAACTTCCCACATACAGGACAACATTACAAAGGGTTTAAAAAAAAAGACTTTCACTCTGTTTCTAAAATAAACAGACACTTGCATTCCTCTTCCAACCAGGCTTTCGGAACATGAAAACATAAAACAAAAATTCATTCTGCAGTCAAAAATCACACAGACACTTCTCACTCAACGATCAGACATTTACAACAGTCTCTCTTCTTGTTTTGGCCGGCTCTATTTTTGGATCCATGACCTTTCATGGAATTCGTAGTTTTATCTAAATAATTCCTCACATAACTAGTTCCTGAGGATTCCACCCTGCTTTAATCATTTTTTTCAATTAGCTTCTTTTGTTTTTCCGCCAGGTGGCGGGTAAGCGACCCTTCTGGTCCCCACTCGAGTTTACTTGTTTTCATGGCCATTCCTGGGTAGGACTGGTATCGTTAGGAATCTACTCTCAGCGGTCCGCTTTCTTTCTAGCGCGACTTGTAGTAAACTGTCTCTTGGCTACTGTCAGGTCACAAGTTCTGCTGTTACACAAACTTATACAATTCTTAAAAACGCGTTTAAGCAATTCCCGCAGTGCTCTACGTATCCTTAACGACTACCTACCACCGCTCAGCCCGTTGGTCCGACCCTGTTCACAGGTTTGGATTCCGTTAGCCGCTGTACACCGCTTGGTTCTATCCCGGGGTATTTCAAATTACACTACTGGGTCCGGAAGATGTCTCTCGGTATCACGATCCCACGGTCTAAGTGTGTTCCCTACGCCTACTTGGTTCCTGGCCGTCACGTGGGACAAAAGTCCTCTTAATTCAGGCTCAGGCTAGGCGTTTGAGATATTAGACCGTCTCCTCATGTCGATCAACCAGCTTCCACCTTCCGCACCCTTTATACTTGTTTTTTATACTCACCCGGGTTTTTTCCAAGGGCGTCCAGCGACTCCGGGAAATCCTGCCGACTACGCCATTGTTAGCGTTAGTGTTTTCTCTGAAGAATCACTCAACACTCAGGGTCGGTTCCAATGCTGAAGCAGCTTTTATTACGCTCAGCGGGAAGGAAAAACTCAGGACCGTATCCAGGTTTCTCTTCACAGAACAAAGAGTTACATGTACCTTTATATGTTTACAACAGTTACAAAAACAGCTTACTGCAGTTACACAGCTCATCACGGCTGGACACAAGCCAATCACAACGATTATAGATTACATATAGGTTCTTTAATCCAATAGAATTCTCCTAGTAACCAGGGAACCATTGTCAATTTGGGTTGATCGATGACTTTATATGTTCTCTCCCTAGTTCTTTCATCTGGGAGAAATAATTGGTTTGTAGCCTGGTTTACAGCAAATGGTTTCCCTCTTATCTTTCTTCCTGGGGAATTAATTGGTTTATGGCCTTGTTCACAGGAGATGGCTTCCTTCTTATCTCTGCCTTCCCAGGCATTCCTACAGTGGGCCTCACAGGGTTATTGCTCGGTCAGTGAACGTTCAACAGTTCACAGCTTGACTACCTGGTTTCCCATCATGCCTGGGCAGCCATTTTATGTGTGTGTCCATTTAAGCTTATGTGAGTTTTAAATATCCAGCAGGTGCCTAATGCCTAAGTCTATATATATCTACTCTCTACAACAGTGCCAACTATGATCTTGGTGCTAAGTAGTCTTTTTGCTGCTGGTGAATCTCCCTCATGCCTCCCACAACAGCCAAACAACCACATACCACAGCCACACACGCTTTCAGTCCCTCTCAGCTCCCTTTCTCTCTGTCTCCTCTTCTGCGTATGTCAAAAATGGAGACTAGGTGCTTTGAGAATGAGCAAGAAGCCGGCGATCTGAAAACCCATTTTTACCGCCCATGCCAGAAATAACGCACATTTTTGGGCGATATGCACAAAAGTGTAAAATTTAGCACATAAAGGTTTTTGCCAGGATAATATTTTGTTTTTTGGCATCTGATGGGAAAAATTTGCAGGGCTCTAGGGAAAGAGCAGGAGAGTGGAACTAATGGATAGCTCTATCACATGATGGGCTGAATGGCCTCCTTCTGTGCTGTATCAGTCTATGATTCTATGATTGTAATGTGGCTTCTGAAGGAGATTTCCTCTGGTCGTAAAAATAGCAGGAAATGTTCTTATTTTTGCTATTTCTAATGAAATCATTAAAAGTGCTCTGAATGATAAGGTTTATAATTTTGATACAAATAATGTTTGGCAGAACTCCTCCTGCTATGTTTATGAAATTATGGACACATATAGCTAAACTCAGGGGATGAAAATCGGACAGGTTCTATTATGGGTGGGCCATCTGCCCACCAGATTAGCTCCCTTGTAGAGACAAGAACAATTTACCCATGGTGACTAGAGGACTATCCTGATGGTACAAGTGCAGAAGCTGCCATTTTTTGGCCATGTATCACAGTGGAACAACCAACATCACTGTTGTTATGCCCAGGAGTAATTCCCTCCTTATTTAACTTGATTACTTTCCCCAAAACTCCTGTCGCCTGGTTTGTGCCATGTCACCAATCTACAGGAGCAGCTATGTGTTCTAATCAGTGGCATATACCCTTTTTGTCTCAATTGAAAAGATATTGGCCAGAAAATTGTGGTCTCGCCGGGTGCGTATGATGTGCGCACGCACTCGAAGAGGCCTCGCAAATGCTGGTTCTCGGCATTCTCGGGAGAAGGACATTCATGGGCGGAGATTTGGGCTATTTGCCCAACTCTTCCCCAGTGAATGTCCTTCAAACTCTTATGCCTGGTAAAAACAAGCATATAACCTATTTTTACCAGCGTAATGATTTTAAAACGTAGAAAAATTAAATGTTACTACTTACTTTTATATTAAAAATCCTGTCTATGAAGGTAAGTTTTTTTTTAACACTATTAAAACTTTTTTTTTTAAATGTCAAAAATTTATTTTTTATATAAAACACTTAATTTAATGCAATTTCTATTACTTTAAAAAAAGTGAAGTTTTTTAAAATTTATGTTTGTATTTTATTTGATTTTTGGGGTATTCTCATTGATAGTAATGGAAGCTTGGAGCTCCCATTACTATGAATGAGAATACTGCATTGTGATTGGTGGTCCAGGCCCACGTGATCCCAGGATACATATATGATCCTGGGAGATATATTCCCGTATGCTGGACTACACAGCTAAGCCTCAGATCGCAAGTCTACATTCCTCCAGGACCAGCAGGCATTTTCGTTAAAAACATTTCGGTCGGAGGCGTCGCCCGCAGGAAGCCTCCGATCGCAATTTTCGCCCCATTATATTCTGATCTACATTACAACAGTGACTATACTTTAAAAAAAAAGTACTGTGTAAAGTGCTTTGGATCGTCTGGTGGTCGTGAAAGGCACTATATAAATGCAAGCCCTTCTTTGTTCTTTTCTTAAATCTTGATTCAGCTCATTAAATATAAAACCCAAAATATTATATAACAGGGTGTAAATTTATAGACAAAAGAAAACCAAAACCGAAGATATCAAATATTAATATTTGTACATTAGAATGTGATGCACTGTACTCGTACCTTCTATGTACCTTCTATCTGTACATCACAATCAGCTTTATTGTCCTTTCGCCTGTCTCCACAGTGCTTAGTAATTAGAGTGAAATAACAATGTAGACCAGAAATTTTAAATAATAAGTTTAAGACAGGAACTAAATTGAAGGCTTCTTTCTAGCAGTTTTTAGGAACTATCCAAGCTTCACTCCCATAGAATCATAGAACGGTACACTGTAAAATCAGGCTATTTGGCCCATTGAGTCTTCCCATGGGCCATCTACTTTAAGCCCACTCCACTGCTTGCTCTGTATACCCTTTAATGTTCTTTTCACCCAAATATCTAATTGCCTTTGAAAATAATGTATCAACTCTGCTTCAGCAATGGTTTGTGGCAGAGAACTCCATATTCTAGCCACCTTCTGTGCAAAGAAATAAATTTGTGCCTCCTTGTTGCTGTCTTGTGGATCAATGGAAACACCACCACCTTCAAGATCATTCGGAGCTCTCTATTGTCTTACCACTCACTCCCAGCCACCTATTATTCGATATGTGTGGGTAGACTGTGCTTCTCATTACACCCTTATTGATAGTTTCATTGTGAATTGAGATTCCAACCATACAACTTTAATTAGAAGATCTCCATAAGCAACTGAATCCGCAAAAAGTGGACATAAATGTGAACCACATGAGTGCCGACATAGACCAGTTGGTCCCAATGGCTTGTTTCTGTGCTGTAGACTCAATGTAACTCGATGTAACATCTTCTGTGCCTAGCTAAGACAGTAGGCAAACCAATGCCAATTTCTCTGTAACCAACAATTTGTCCTAGTCTTAAGCATGGCTTCCTCAGCTAGTTTGGTGTCCATTTGACAGCATGCATGTGTTAGAGTTGACACTGAGACACAAATAAGCCATGCTGAAAGTGAATGTTTTGACAGCTTTTATCTGCCTTGTGCCATATACTAGTGAGAAGCAAACACGTTTGCACTCAAATTTATCTGAAAACTTAATTGCGTTATTTTTCACTACTAGTCCCGCCCTTCCATGGTTGGAGCCACATGGTTGTAAAACTGACAAAACAGCAGTCCATAAAAGATTAGGAGAAATTCTTTTATGCAAATGGTTTTAGAGCATGGAAGGCTTTGCCACAGGCACAGGTTGGGGCAGAGACCATCACATCTTTTAAGGGAACATTGAATAAATATATGAAGCAGGTGACAATACAGATCTGGGAAGAGTGCGGAGGGCACTGGGATTCATTTTAACAAAGAATTGACAGATACGATGAGTCAAATCTTGCCAAGACTGATTCGGCAGCACTTCCCAAACCCACGACCACTACCACCTAGAAGGACAAAGGAAACACCACCACCTTCAAGATCCCCTCCAAGTTGCACACACCATCCCAACTTGGAAATATATCGTCGTTCCTTCATTTTTGTCGCAGGGTCAAAATCCTGAAACTCCCTCCCTAACAGCACTGAGGGAGTACCTTCACCACACAGACTGCACCGGTTCAAGAAGGCAGCTCACTACCACCTTCTCAAGGTCAATTAGAGGTGGTCAATAAATACTAGCCTTGCCAGCAATGCCCACATCCCGTGAATGAATAAATCATTTTTTAAAAAGGCCTCCCAGAGTATACCTCCATAGTTTTATGGTTCCAATAGACATGGGGCCCAAAATTGAGGAGCTCACCGCCCAGTGCCGCCAACTGCCACCCACTGCCATCGACATTCCTCTGGAAGATCCGCCCAGTGCCACTTTAGATGTGGGCTAGAGCGGGCGGGAGGGGAGAACTGCCGAGAATCGCCCGCTGACGTCAGCAGGCAGCCAAGTGGACCAACTGACCTCCTGCCCACCAAGATGTCAGGTTGGTGCGGGCGGGAGTCATCGGGAGTCAGAGCCAGACGGGGAAGGACCACTGGCTGGAGGCTGCTCTGTCACCGACGGCAAATATGAAGATCCTGAAAAAAAGGTTAGTAAACATTTTTTTTTCAACAGCAACTTACCTCAATGGGAACCCCTTAAGGTCTTTCGATGTTTTTATCCCCTGTTGATTTTTCTTTGCAGGTCTTCAACTCTCCGTGGGCCCATCTCCATCCTCGGCGGCACTTGGGCGGCAAGCGACTTTGCCGCCGAGAATGAGAGCTCCCGCCGGCTGCCGCCCAGATTGGCGACGTAAGTCCCTCATTTGCCACCCGCCGCCCTTTGAAGGACCTTCATGACAAATATCCTGCCCAAAGTACCGTCAGCTACCTTGGTGGCCATTTGCAGTCCTTTGGGCAGCACTTGGGCAGGCGGGGTCCTTCACCAATTTCGGGCCCATGATAAGGCCTACTTCAGCAGGCTTTACTCCATACTCAGTTATGCAATGCAATATGAATCAAACAATGACTGTGATAAAGAAGTTACTGCAGAGCCCAGAATAGTCATCTATTTTCTCTGAAGCTCACAGCAAGGTACCAAGTCACAGATTATAGAAAGCTGAAGCAGAAAAACCCTGGACTACCTTCTGCTTGCAATGAGGCAGAATAATGTGCATTTGAAATGGCACACTGACTTACAATTATAGCTGTCTTATAGTGTGATGGTTATGTTACTGAACATGTAATCCAGAGGCCTAGACTAATTATGCAGAGAAACATGAGTTCAAATACGACCACGGCAATTTGAGAATTTGAATTCAATTTAAAACATTTGGAAATTTAAAAACTGGTAAAAGTGACAATAAAGTGTTGGATTGTTGTGTGTTCACTAATACTCTTTAGGGAAGGAAATCTGCCGACCTTACCCGGTCTAGTTTATATGCGACTCCAAACCCACACAAATGTGGTTGACTCTTAACAGCCCTCTGATGTGGTCTAGCAAGCCTCTCAGTTGTATTAAAGTGCTACACTGCAGGGGTTCAAGAAGCAAGTCCGCCAACAAATTTTCAGGGCAACTGGGAATGGGCAATAAATGTTGGCCTTGCCAGCCTTGGCCACATCCTGTGAATTAATTAAACATTGCTGTTGGTTGCCAAATGAACTATCAAGACAGCCTCTTGAAATGTTTTTTTGCTCCAAGGTTTCTTTTGAAAAAGGTGTATTGTTTGGTGATGGAGGGGTGCTAAGGAGTAAACGGCCCACTACTGTTAGTCACCTTGGTGTCAAGAGCAATAGGGCTCACGAGCTTCCATCTTCATTCTTACATTGCCTGCTTGTCATTCTCCTCCCTCATTCTTAGCTGAGATGGCCATTATCTAAAGTATAGCATTTAACACCTCATTCTCTGACATTTCCACTGTGCCGAGGTTACAAATATTCACAATCTATGCTTCACATTTCTCAAAAAGCATTAAACACAGTTTCTAGACCCATTACAATCCCTGATTAGGCACTTTCCTCCTGATAGAGCCTTGGCCATTCATCATCACCTTTTGATTTTTACGGTTAAGCCCGTTTCGTTCTAGTTAGTTGCCCATTAAAAGAGAGAGAGAGAAAGAGAGCGTTTGAGTTCAAAATAGGGACATTGAGAAAATGTGCTTGCCATTCCTGTAAAATACAAAAGTGTACAGTGATTTACTTGGAGGCTGTGATGTTAGTGTAAAAGATGTAAGCTTCTGTGATGTAAAAATAAGCAGGTCTATTTATATTTTGAATGATATGTTGTACACCTCAATGAGGTCTCCTCTCAACCTCCTCTGTTCCAATGAGAACAAACCCAGCCTATCCAATCTGTCCTCATAACTAAGATTCTCCATTCCACGCAGCATCCTAGCAAATCTCCTCTGCACCCTCTCTAGTGCGACCATATCCTTCTTATAATATGGCAACCAGAACTTCATGCAGTACTCCAGCTGTGGCCTAACCAAAGTATTATACAATTTAAGCATTACCTCCCTGCTCTTATATTCTATGCCTCAGCCAATAAAACCAAGCATTCCGTATACCTTCTTAACCACCTTAGCAACCTGGCCTGCTACTTTCGGGGATCTGTGGACAAGCACCCCAAGGTCCCTTTGTTCATCTACATTATTAAGTGGCCTACCGCTTAATGTGTATATCCTTTCTTTATTAGCCCTCCCAAAGTGCATCATCTCACACTTCTCTGAAATAAATTCCATTTGCCACTGCTCTGCCCACCTGACCAGTAGATTGATATCCTCCTGCAGCCCATGAATTTCCTCTTCATTATCAACCACACAGCCAATTTTAGTGTCATCTGCAAACTTCTTAATCATACTCCCTATATTCAAATCTAAATTGTTGATATGTACCATAAAAAGAAAGGGACCCAGTACTGAGCCCTGTGGAACCCCACTGGAAACATCCTTCCAGTCACAAAAACATCCATCAACTATTACCCTTTGCTTCCTGTTGTTTATAGAGAAAGAGTCAGACTGAACACTGTGAGCTCAAAGTAAAGTGTGACCTTAGTCATTTATTGCAGGTCTCCAGAGTGCCTCTCCAACCTGTGAAGCCTTCTTAAATACCTGTGCTCCCAAGGGATTATAGGATCTCTTGGGACTCTGGGGAATGAGCCCTCTGGTGGCTGTACAGAGTGAATACAAGTCCACATATATATCAACATTCCACCCCAAAGTCAATAGTGTAACTATTTACAATGTGAGTCGATCTGGAGCCCTTCTTGCCCTGGTTGATTATCTCGGTGTGAAAGCTGGTATTGTTGAATCATTTGTTGGGCCCTTGCTGAGCTGCTGTGCAGTTGGCCTTGCTGGGCTGCCTGGTGTGTTGGGCCCTGCAGGGCTGCTGTGGATGATGGGTTCTGCTTCGTGGTCAACCGTGGTGTTGATTGCCACTGGTGTGTGTGTTGCGGTATCAAAAAAGGTAGGGTCCAAGGTGGGTTGCTCAGGATAGTCCGTGAATCTGAGTTTGATTTGGCCCAAGTGTTTCCGGTGAATGAGTCCATTTGTAAGTTTGACCCAAAACACACTGCTCCCCTCTTTGGCTACGACAGTGCCGGGAAGCCACTTGGGACCTTGTCCATAATTTAATACAAATACAGGATCATTGACTTCAATCTCGCGTGACACATTTGCGCTATCATGGTATGCACTTTGTTGAAGCTGCCTGCTCTCTACCTTTTCATGTAGATCAGGGTGAACTAACGAGAGCCTTGTCTTAAGTGCTCTTTTCATGAGCAGTTCAGCAGATGGGATCCCAGTGAGTGAGTGGGGTCTCGTGTGGTAGCTAAGCAGGACTCGGGATAGGCGAGTCTGCAGTGAGCCTTCAGTTACCCTCTTCAGGCCTTGCTTGATGGTTTGCACTGATCTCTCTGCCTGACCATTGGACGCTGGTTTAAACGGGGCCGATGTGACATGTTTGATCCCGTTACGGGTCATGAATTCTTTGAACTCAGCACTGGTAAAACATGGCCCGTTGTCGCTCACCAGGGCATCGGGTAAGCCGTGTGTGATAAACATGGCCCGCAGGCTTTCAGTGGTGGCAGCGGACGTGCTAGCCGACATTATCTCACATTCAATCCACTTGGAGTATGCGTCTACAACCACAAGAAACATTTTACTCAAGAATGGGCCTGCATAGTCGACATGTACCCTAGACCACGGTTTGGAGGGCTAAGACTATAAACTTAGCGGTGCCTCCCTGGGTACATTGCTTAACTGCGAGCATGTATTACATCTGTGAACGCAGGACTCTAAGTCTGCATCGATACCAGGCCACCACACGTGGGATCTGGCTATCAATTTCATCATTATGATGCCTGGGTGGGTACTGTGGAGGTCATTGATGAAGGTGTCTCTGCCCTTCTTGTGGACCACTACTCGATTGCACCACAGAAGGCAGTCTGCTTGTATAGACATTTCATCTTTGCGCCACTGGAACGGCTTTATCTCTTCCTGCATTTCCACTGGGATACTGGACCAGCTCCCGTGAAGCATGCAGCTTTTGACTAGAGATAATAAGGGGTCCTGGCTTGTCCACGTTTTGATCTGCCGGGCAGTGATGGGTGATTTCTCACTTTCAAATGCTTCCATAACCATGGCTAGATCTGCAGGCTGCGCCATTTCCACCCCCGTGGCAGCCCACTGAGAGCATCGGCGCAGTTTTTTGTGCCTGGCCTGTGGCGGATGGCATAGTTGTATGCGGACAACGTGAGCGCCCATCTCTGGATGCGGGCCGATGCGTTGGTATTTATCCCTTTACTCTCAGAAAACAGGGATATAAGTAGTTTATGGTCAGTTTCCAATTCGAATTTTAGCCCAAACAGGTATTGATGCATTTTCTTTACCCCATAGACACACGCTAATGCTTCTTTTTCAATCATGCTGTAGGCTCTCTCGGCCTTCGACAGACTCCTGGATGCATAAGCAACTGGTTGCAGTTTCCTGAAATCATTAGCTTGTTGCAATACACACCCAACCCCAACGCCATATGACGACGCATCACATGCTCGTACCAAACACTTACATGGATCATACAACACAAGCAATTTGTTTGAGCATAACAATTTTCTCGCTTTTACAAAGGCATTTTCTTGGCTTTTGCCCCAAACCCATTCACCCCCCTTTTCGTAAGAAGACATGTAGTGGTTCTAACAGTGTGCTGAGACCTGGTAAGAAGTTACCAAAGTAGTTCAGGAGTCCCAGAAATAACCGCAGCTCCGTCACGTTCTGTGGCCTCGGTGCGTTCTCGATTGCCTCCGTCTTCGCGTTGGTGGGCCTGATGCCATCCGCCGCAATCCTCCTTCCCAAGACCTCCACTTCAGGCGCCAGGAAAACACACTTCAAGCATTTTAACCTGAGCCCCAACGCTTGAGTCGACTAAGAACCTCCTCCAGGTTCAGCAGATGCTCAACTGTGTTCCGACCTGTGACCAAGATGTCGTCCTGGAAGACCACGATATGCGGGACCGACTTCAGTAAACTTTCTATGTTTCTCTGGAATATCGCCCCCGCTGATCGAATTCCAAACGCGCATCTGTTGTAACCAAAAAGACCTCTGTGCGTGTTGATGCAGGTGAGGGCCTTCAATGATTCCTCCAGTTCCTGCGTCATGTAGGCTGAAGTCAGATCCAGCTTCGTGAACGTCTTTCCTCCCGCCAGCGTTGCAAAGAGGTTGTCAGCTTTTGGTAGTGGGTATTGGTCCTGTAGGGAGAAACGATTGATAGTTACTTTGTAATCGTCACAGATTCTGACAGTGCCGTCTCCCTTGAGGACTGGGACAATAGGACTGGCCCACTCGCTGAACTCGATCGGTGAAATTATGCCCTCTTGTTGTAGCCGGTCTAGCTCGATCTCTACCCTTTCTCTCATCATGTACAGTACTGCTCTCGCCTTGTGATGGATGGGTCACGCCCCCGGAATTAGGTGGATTTGCACTTTTGCTCCTTGGAATTTCCCGATGCCTGGTTCGAACAGCTAAGGAAATTTGTTTAAGACCTGGGCAGATGAAGTGTCGTCAGCGGGTGATAGCGCTCGGTCATCATCCCAGTTCCAGCGTATCTTTCCCAGCCAGCTCCTGCTGAGCAGCGTGGGATCATCGCCCGGTACCACCCAGAGTGGTAGCTTGTACACCACTCCATCGTAGGAAACCTTTACGGTAGCACTGCCGATTACAGGAATCAGTTCTTTAGTGTAAGTTCTTAGTCTTGTGCAAACTGGAGTTAAGACTGGTCTTGAGGACTTGTTGCATCACAACCTTTCGAAAGTCTGTTTGCCATGATGGACTGGCTCACGCCCGTGTCCAGCTCCATTGACACCGGGAGTCCATTTAGTTCAACATTCAGCATTATCGGGGGACAATTTGTGGTGAATGTGTGCACCCCATATACCTCTGCCTCCTCTATCTGAGGCTCTGGTTCGTAGTGATCCTCCGTGGATCTGTCCTCCTCTGTAACATGGTGGTTTGCAGGTTTAACAGGTTTAGCAGCTCGCCTGCACACTCGTTGGAGGTGTCCCATTGTTCCACAGCCCTTGCAAACGTATCCTTTGAATCGGCTTGCTTGGAAATGATGATCATCCCCGCAGTGCCAACAAGGTGTTAATGGCCTTGCATTCATCACCCTTGATGGTGGACTCTGAGACATCTGCAGACGTGTAACTGCAGGTTTGTGTGACCTGCCCTGTACATTACGATTCGAAAACAACATCACTTTGTTCACAGTATTTGTAGCAGCACTTGTGTGCTGAGAGATTTGCTTAATATTGTCACTGGTGACAATGAACACCTGGGCTATCGCTATGGTCTTACTCAAGGTTGGGGTCGCTACAGTCAAAAGTTTGCGAAGTATGATTTCGTGGCCAATACCAAGTATGAAAATGTCTCTGAGCATGTGCTCCAAATGTCCTTCAAATTCGCAATGTCCTGCAAGGCATCTCAGCTCGACGACATAACTCACCACTTCCTGGCCTTCAGACTTTTTGTAGGTGTGGAACTGGTACCTCGCCATCAGAACGCTTTCCTTCGGGTTCAAATGCTCTTGGACCAGTGTGCACAAATCGTCGTATGATTTCTCCGTGGGTTTCACTGGAGTGAGCAGATTCTTCATGAGGCCATACGTTGGTGCCCCACAGACGGTGAGGAGGATCACTCTACATTTGGCAGCATTCTATTCTCCATCAAGCTCGTTGGCCACGAAGTATTGATCGAGTCATTCCACAAAAGTTTCCCAATCATCTCCCTCCAAAAATATCTCCAGGATGCCCACTGTTCTCTGCAGCTTTGGGTTTGCTACCTGTGTCTCATCACCAGTTGTTGTGTATGGAGAAAGAATCAGACTGAACACTGTGAGCTCAAAGTAAAGTGTTACCTTAGTCTTTTATTGCAGGTCTCCAAAGTGCCTCTCCCAGCTGTGAAACCTTCTTAAATGCCTGTGCTCCAAAGGAATTATGGGATCCCTTGGGATTCCGGGGAATGAGCCCTCTGGTGGCTGTACAGAGTGAATACCAGTCCACATATATAACACTTCCTACCTCCAAATTAATTTTGGATCCAACTTGAAAGAACGGGAGAATGGGACTAATCGGATAGCTCTTTTAAAGAGCCAGCACAGGCACATTGGGCTGTAAGATTCTGTGCTGTAAGATTCAATGATTCTATGAAACTCTAGCCATGAGCCTAGTTGCTGACCTGCCCCTGTTCTGCTGCTTGCCCTCTTGTATTGGTGACCTTGCTCTATGCTGCAGTGGTACTTGGACAATCTGGGTTATTACTTATGCAGACACATCTTAACCTTCTGCACTCCACACCTGGAACATTCACTTCAAAAAGAAAGGCACCCATCAATCCAGACCGGCAGCCAGTGATCGTGTTTGCAAGTCCACTTCACTGCTTATTTGACTAATAAGTTCAGAGACCTGTGTGAGTTTGAGTGGGGTAATGTGTTCATCGTTAGATTGTGAACCTTTCTGTAGTCCCATTGACCTGTATAGAATCTGAAAGGTTACAGCTGTCTTTGTTGAACAGCAAAGGCACCTCAGAGCTGCTCACTAAGCTCAGAGGATGCTTTTGATCTGCCTGGCCAGGAATATGTGACTTTTTGACAGTTTTTAACCCTTGTAGTTGCCTGGTTAACAGTTGTAGTGATTAACCAGGGCAGTGCTGGGGGATTTTTACTCTTTTTAATATTTTACACACTATTTTACAGCAGAACCGGAAGTTAACAGAAACATTGTCCGAGAAAATAATACACATTAGCTCCTTGAATACATCCATAATTTCTGTCATATGGGGCCCAAGTTTCGGGCCGCGTCGCACCAGAAAATGCACCTAAAATAAACTTACCTATTCTCCGGCTCCCTGCAGGTCCTCTGGAGCTGGGCGCGGCGCAGCACAAGCTGTAGGGGGCGGAGCCAGGTCCCTGCGCTGAAAACAGTGCCGGGACCTCTGCACATGCGCGCTACAGTGGGCGCGCATGTACAGTAGCTCCAGGGGCCCAAAACTATGGGAGGGGCCCGAAGCACGCAGCCCCTAGCCCTGGCCGAATGGCCTCACTGGGGCAGCGTGAAGAAGGCTGCTCCCACCCGACCGGACCCGACCCGACTCCCGCGCTCCCCCCCCCCCCCACCGTGGACCTCCGCGACTCTCTTTCCCCCCCTCGGACCTCCGCGACTCTCTCCCCCGCCCCCCCGGACCTCCGCGACTCTCCCCTGCCCCCCCGCGACTCTCCCTCCCCCGGACCTCTACGACTCTCCCCCCCCCCAGACCTCCGCGACCCCCCCCCGAGACCCGACGCCACCTACCTGTAAATCCAGCCCGAGGTCTTGGGCCCGGCTGTTCAGCCTCCTTCTCTCCCTTCTCTCCCTTCACTCCCCCCCTCTCTCCTTCCCTCCCCCCTCTCCCTCCTCTCTCCCTCCCTCCCTCCTCTCTCCCTTCTCCTTCCCTCCTCTCTCCTTTCCTCCCACCCCTCCACCCCCCATCTCCTCCCCACCTCCCCTTCCCCCCCCCTTCTCCCCCTCCCTTTCTCCCCCTCCCCCTCCCCTTCTCCCCCTCCCCTCGCTGTCAGAAACACAGACACTGACAGACAGAGAGTGAGAGACACACACACAGACAGACCGACAGAGAGATAGAGACACTGACAGAGACACTCTGGGGGGGCCGTCCCAGCACGCTGTTGGAGGACTCCCAGTGCTGCAGTCGGTAAGTAGAAAATGTTTTATTTATTGATTTAAAATTTTTTTTTTTATTTTTTATTAATTTTTTTTGATTGATTTATTGGTTGATTTATTGATATATTTATCACTTATTATTGATGATGGCTCTTTATTTGTAAAACTGAAGTGTTTAATGTTTGTAAACTTCCCTTTAAATCACCCCCCCCCCCCCACCCCATTCCCTATGCCTAATATGTAACACACGCCTGATTTTCTAAAGTGTAGACAAGGTTTTTTCGAACGTACAAAAATCTTCACTTACTCCATTCTAAGTTAGTTTGGAGTAAGTTTTCACTGCCTAAACTTTGAAAACAGGCGTAAGTGGCCGGACACACCCGCTTTTGAAAAAAAAATTCTGTTCCAAAGTGAAACTGTTCTAACTGACTAGAACTGGAACAAACTAAATTTCAACTAGAATTCAAATTTCTAAGATACTCCATTCTAAACCAGTTGCTCCAAAAAAACAGGAGCAACTCAGGCCAAAACTTGGCCCCATAATGTTTGCACAAAGCATTCTTGGTATATTTCTTGGGCTGAAGTTTAAAATTAAGAGCGCTTGTATTTTCATTACCATTTTAAAATGCTGTGTAATTGGAGTATGAGAAGAAGCTTGCAGGGAACATTAAGACGGATTGCAAAAGTTTCTATAGATATGTAAAGAGAAAAAGGTTAGTAAAGACAAACGTAGGTCCCCTGCAGTCAGAATCAGGGGAAGTCATAACGGGGAACAAAGAAATGGCGGACCAATTGAACAAGTACTTTGGTTCGGTATTCACGAAGGAGGACACGAACAACCTTCCGGTTATAAAAGGGGTCGGGGGGTCTAGTAAGGAGGAGGAACTGAGGGAAATCCTTATTAGCCGGGAAATTGTGTTGGGGAAATTGATGGGATTGAAGGCCGATAAATCCCCAGGGCCTGATGGACTGCATCCCAGAGTACTTAAGGAGGTGGCCTTGGAAATAGTGGATGCGTTGACAGTCATTTTCCAACATTCCATTGACTCTGGATCAGTTCCTATGGAGTGGAGGGTAGCCAATGTAACCCCACTTTTTAAAAAAGGAGGGAGAGAGAAAACAGGGAATTATAGACCGGTCAGCCTGACATCGGTAGTGGGTAAAATGATGGAATCAATTATTAAGGATGTCATAGCAGTGCATTTGGAAAGAGGTGACATGATAGGTCCAAGTCAGCATGGATTTGTGAAAGGGAAATCATGCTTGACAAATCTTCTGGAATTTTTTGAGGATGTTTCCAGTAGAGTGGATAAGGGAGAACCAGTTGATGTGGTATATTTGGACTTTCAGAAGGCGTTCGACAAGGTCCCACACAAGAGATTGATGTGCAAAGTTAGAGCACATGGGATTGGGGGTAGTGTACTGACATGGATTGAGAACTGGTTGTCAGACAGGAAGCAAAGAGTAGGAGTAAATGGGTACTTTTCAGAATGGCAGGCAGTGACTAGTGGGGTACCGCAGGGTTCTGTGCTGGGGCCCCAGCTGTTTACACTGTACATTAATGATTTAGATGAGGGGATTGAGTGTAGTATCTCCAAGTTTGCGGATGACACTAAGTTGGGTGGCAGTGTGAGCTGCGAGGAGGATGCTGTGAGGCTGCAGAGCGACTTGGATAGGTTAGGTGAGTGGGCAAATGCATGGCAGATGAAGTATAATGTGGATAAATGTGAGGTTATCCACTTTGGTGGTAAAAACAGAGAGACAGACTATTATCTGAATGGTGACAGATTAGGAAAAGGGGAGGTGCAAAGAGACCTGGGTGTCATGGTACATCAGTCATTGAAGGTTGGCATGCAGGTGCAGCAGGCGGTTAAGAAAGCAAATGGCATGTTGGCCTTCATAGCAAGGGGATTTGAGTACAGGGGCAGGGAGGTGTTGCTACAGTTGTACAGGGCATTGGTGAGGCCACACCTGGAGTATTGTGTACAGTTTTGGTCTCCTAACCTGAGGAAGGACATTCTTGCTATTGAGGGAGTGCAGCGAAGGTTCACCAGACTGATTCCCGGGATGGCGGGACTGACCTATCAAGAAAGACTGGATCAACTGGGCTTGTATTCACTGGAGTTCAGAAGAATGAGAGGGGACCTCATAGAAACATATAAAATTCTGACGGGGTTAGACAGGTTAGATGCAGGAAGAATGTTCCCAATGTTGGGGAAGTCCAGAACCAGGGGTCACAGTCTAAGGATAAGGGGTAAGCCATTTAGGACCGAGATGCGGAGGAACTTCTTCACCCAGAGAGTGGTGAACCTGTGGAATTCTCTACCACAGAAAGTTGTTGAGGCCAATTCACTAAATATATTCAAAAAGGAGTTAGATGAGGTCCTTACTGCTAGGGGGATCAAGGGGTATGGCGAGAAAGCAGGAATGGGGTACTGAAGTTGAATGTTCAGCCATGAACTCATTGAATGGCGGTGCAGGCTAGAAGGGCCGAATGGCCTACTCCTGCACCTATTTTCTATGTTTCTATGTTTCTATGTTTGTCCTGAAGACATATTGAATTCGTGCCCTTGGACTTGAAGGATTGTTGGATTTTCAACACAGGTCCGAAGTGTTAGACAATTTGTGTTATAGTAACACGTTATATTTTAAAATCAATGAATATGTACCTTGCTAAATTGCAGCATTAATATACTGTCAACTTCCATCAAATGTGAGGAATGCTACTTGGGAAGTGTAATAATTGCCCATTTTGGACTCCCAGGGTCATCTGCAAGCACTCACCGATCAGGTAACGCATGCATTTAATGCAGAATAAAACTCCCTCTACTCTGCCTGAACATTTGCTGCCCCAATCCTGTGGCCTGTCTGGGATTTTCAATGTATTACCATGAGTGCTGAAATGGAGATAGCTTTGTCACATGTGCCTACATTTCCTTGGTGTTCAGTATAGACTAACCAAACTCATGTGATATAGGAGCTGTAATGCCAACAGATAGAGGAGACAGTCATCCCATGAAACTGGGCTGAGCTGGATACAAACCCAGAAGTGAGAGCAGAGCGTGATAAAAAGAAAGACTTATATTTATATTGTACCTTTCAGGTCCTCAGGATGTCCCAAAATGCTTTACGGCCAATGAAGTACTGTTGAATTATAGTCACTCTTGTAATGTAGGAAACACGGCAGCCAATTTGCGCACAGCAGCAATATGACAATGACCAGATAATCTTGTGACAGCCACTGCACTACCCAATGCCTCCCCTCTCGCCATCAAGCCTATTTTTTATAACTGTTAGCAAGAAGGAGAGGTTCATTTTAATCCACTAACAGAAGAACCAATAAAACAGTTACCATCTTAAAACATGCCTGCATCTTCTGTACCTGACAAACATAGGATGCCAACTGAAACTGTATGATTAACGAAGTTAACTGACATAAACATGAATGTCCTTTAAACTGTATACTCGGTAACAGATCGAAGAGAATTATTTCAACTTTGTAATCTCAACTGACAAATATGAAATATTTGAAGTGATCCTACAATTGACTAGAATGGGCCTATATTCTCGAGAGTTTAGAAGAATGAGAGATGATATCATTGAAACGTATAAAATTCTTAGAGTGGTTGACAGGGTTGATGTTAAGAGGTTGTTTTCCCTGACTGGGGAGTTGAGAGCTAGGGTTCATAGTCTCAGAATAAGGGGTAGGCCATTTCGGACTGAGATGAGGAGAAATTTCTTCACTCAGAGGGTTGTGAATCCTTGAAATTCTTTACCCCAGAGAGCTGCGGATGTTCAGTCGATGAGTATATTCAAGACTGAGATTGATAGATTCTTGGGCACTAAAGGAATCAAGGGATATGGGGATAGTGCTGGAAGGTGGAGTTGATTTAGTTCAGCCATGATCTTATTGAATGGCGGAGCAGGCTCGAGGGGCCGAATGGCCTACTCCTGCTCCTATTTCTTATGTTCTTATGTTAATTGTTTCTGCTATCAGTGGAACTCTTCAATCAGATCAAACCTTGTAACTGCTCCATGCTATATTCTATGTATAATCACTTAATAGTTTTTTTTCTTCAGGTACTTAATTAATTAAATATAGTTTTGTTGAAGTGCTCCACAAAAGAGGTATTTCATGCTTTTTCTTACTGGGCACCACTTTTCCTCAACAAGCTTCATAAATATGATGCTGGCTTGCCAACAGGGGGGTTCCTCTGATTCTTAGGAACATTAGGAAAAGGAGTAGGCCATTCAGCCCCTTGGGCTTGCGAATTTGATTTGATTCAATTTGATCAGCAGCTCAAATCCATTTTCCTACCTTTGCTCCATGTCCCTTGATACCCTTACCCTCGCCAAACCCCCCACCATCACCATTGACCAGAAACTGAACAGGACCAGCCACATAAATACTGTGGCTACAAGAGCAGGTCAGAGGCTGATTATTCTGTGGTGAGTGTCTCACCTCCTGACTTCCCAAAGCCTTTCCACCATCTACAAGGCACAAGTCAGGAGTGTGATGGAATACTCTACACTTGCCTGGATGAGTGCAGTTTCAACAACACTCAAGAAGCTCAGCACCATCCAGGACAAAGCAGACCGCTTGATTGGCATCCCATCCACCATGTTAAGCATTCGCTCCCTCCACTGCCGGCGCACCATGGCTGCAGTGTGTACCATCTACAAGATGCACTGCAGCAACTCACCAAGGCTTCTTCAACTAGCACCTCTCAAACCCACGACCTCTACCATCTAGAAGGACAAGGGCAGCAGGCGCATGGGAACACCACCACCTCCATGTTCCCCTCCAAGTCACACACCATCCTGATTTGGAAGTATATCACCATTCCTCCATCGTCGCTGGGTCAAAATCCTGGAACTCCCTTCTTAACAGCGCTGTGGGAGTACCTTCACCACACGGACTGCACTGGTTCACAAAAGCAGCCCACCACCACCTTCTCAAGGGTAATTAGAGATGGGCAATAAATGCTGGCCTTGTCAGCGACACCCACATCCAATGAATAAATTAAAAAACCCTTACCTAACAAAAATCTATCGGTCTCAGCCTTGAGGTGCCCAACAAAAATTTATTTATTCAACTGGCATCACATCTGTGAAGAGAACATATCGATTGGCATTGGGGTGTCCTTTCTTATGATCAAGGCAAACAAAGTGTAGAAGGCCAATTGCTGGTTTAAAAAGGGTGGACTCAAGGGGTGCGCTGATGTCACAAACAATGGCAAGAAAACCGACTCAACATGTCTCAAATGTGCTGATGTTACAAAGACTGTGGAGACCTGCTTTGGATGGGCTGATGCCACAATAGATATAGATGTGATCTGGGCTTCATTGCATGGAGATGTGAGTGGGGTTTCAGTGTATGGAGACGTGAGTGGGGTTTCAGTGTATGGAGACGTGAGTGGGGTTTCAGTGTATGGAGACGTGAGTGGGGTTTCAGTGTATGGAGACGTGAGTGGGGTTTCAGTGTATGGAGACGTGAGTGGGGTTTCAGTGTATGGAGACGTGAGTGGGGTTTTGGTGTATGGAGATGTGAGCTGGATTTTGGTGCATGGAGATGTGAGCTGGGTTTCAGTGTATGGAAATGTGATTGGGGTTTCGGTGTATGCAGATGTGAGCTGGGTTTTGGTGCATGGAGACGCGAGTGGGGTTTCGGCGCATGGAGATGTGAGCTGGGTTTTGGTGCATGGAGATGTGAGCTGGGTTTCGGTGTATGGAGATGTGAGCTGGGTTTTGGTGTATGGAGATGTGAGCTGGGTTTCGGTGCATGGAGATGTGAGCTGGGTTTCAGTGTATGGAAATGTGATTGGGGTTTCGGTGTATGCAGATGTGAGCTGGGTTTTGGTGCATGGAGACGCGAGTGGGGTTTCGGCGCATGGAGATGTGAGCTGGGTTTTGGTGCATGGAGATGTGAGCTGGGTTTCGGTGTATGGAGATGTGAGTGGGGTTTCGGTGTATGGAGATGTGAATTGGCCTTCAGTGTATGGAGACGTGAGTGGGGTTTCGGTGTATGGAGATGTGAGCTGGGTTTTGGTGTATGGAGATGTGAGCTGGGTTTCGGTGCATGGAGATGTGAGCTGGGTTTCAGTGCATGGAGATGTGAGCTAGGTTTCATGGGTGCTGATACCAATATGGAGACATGAGATGTAATTCAGGTGCGGTGAGTTGATGGAGGTGCTATAGCCTGAGTAAGCAGTTTCTCATCCCATGTGGAAATTTGTGGTTCACTGCGCTGGTAGTCAATACCATACATGCCTGTGTAATTGCTGATTGTAGTGATCTAAGTGCTGTCAGTATGACACAGAGCTTGGATGAATTCACCCCCTAAGGCCTAGAAAGCGATAGCAAACAATTTTGAAGTTTTAAAAGAGGAATATGTTTTCTGCAAAACTAAAGTAATAGAAAGTAAGAACATGGGCCAGAGATCAAAGGTAAACAGGAGTTTAACATAAGCCAATCACCATTTTATTGATGTAACCTATTAAGGGAAATGGTTCCTGTAGTAAAAACATGAAGAGAAACAAAAAGTAATTCAGGCAGATGATTAGGACATACACTATATATACCCTGTCTAATTAGAAGTTGTAAATCCTCTACAGAAGGAACATCAAATCATTTAATTTTAATTGCAATCTCTTTACTCTGGTACTAATTATGATGTTTGACATAAATAAAGCTAGTTGATTTTTTTTTTGCCCATGGAATTCCACTTTAGAAGGACCAGATAATAATTAGATCAATTTCTGTACAAAAAAAAGTAGGGGGTTTGCTTATTACTGATGGTGATGCTCAGACCTAGACAATTGAAAATAACTGGGTTATTCAGATAATCACTTTGGAAATCTTGGCTTTTTGCATTGTGTTTGCTTTGTATATTGTTTTCCATTTTCCCTGACACGGTCATGCATCAATACATCAGATATGACAGGTGCACTTTCCCGAATCCTGCTGAGTGCACATGGAATTTTGCAAGACTTCAGTTGCATACACTATGTGCAATCAGGTCTAGCCAACAGAACCATCCACATTTGGGGGAAGATTAAGAATAATAGAGGGAAGAACACATTTGGTGAATTTTAGAAGAAAAACAATAGAAATCCAATGTTAGACCTGGTTACCCAACTAATCTCAACAATGCCCAGTTGTGATATTGTGCAGATCCTATCCTTTTGACAAAGACCCTTTCAAATGTTGCAGTGTATTCAATGTGATAGATTTTTTCCCCCAATTAGATCAATTCTTTTTGTTTTCTTTTAATTCAAATCGATAGAATTTTCTAGCATAGGATTTTCTTTTCCAGTTATACACATATATATTTTATCTGTGTTTTTTACATGTTTATTAGCGAAGTAGTGAACATTTACAATTGTAAGCAATGGAGCAGACTAATGGCATTCAGCTTTCATTAGTAATCAGTAGGAAGGCACGGTTTTCCCGAATTCACTTAAAGAGATACTTAAAGACCATTCACGAGCTGTGCGTCCTTTGAAACAAAGGATTCTTCTTCACAGAGCGGTGTGATATGTCTTGATCTGCACAAGTGAGTTGGTGGCATAACTCACCAGTGACCAAATCGTAAGTGAGTTACAGACAACCTGGCAAGTTAGAATAAAAACCACATCCTGCAGACACTCCTTCTGGTTCATTGGTGAGATTGTTCCCATCACTCTTTGTTAAGAACACCAACAACACTGGAACTGACATGCTTTCTCCTCCAGTTGTTGGATCCAGTTGGTTGTTGTATCACAGTCACATGCAGCCATTGGGACTCTGGTTAAATATGAACTAAGCTGCTGGAAACAATAACAACTTGTATTTATATAATGCCTATAACATAATAAAACATCCCAAAATGCTTCACAGGAGTATTATAAGACAAAAAATTTGACACCGAACCATATAAAAACAAATTAGGGAAGGTGATTAAAAGGTTGGTCAAAGAAGTAGGTTTTAAGAAGGACAAAAGAGAGGTAGAGAGGCGGAGAGGTTAAGGCAGGGAATTCCAAAGCTTAGGGCCTTGACAACTGAAGTCACGGCCATCAATGGTTGAGCGATCATAATCAGGGATGCTCAAAAGAGCAAAATCAGAGGTGCGCAGATATCTCGGGGGGTTGTGGGACTGGAGAAGATTACAGAGATAGGGAGGGACGAGGCCATGGAGGGATTTGAAAATAAGGATGAGAATTTTGAAATCGAGGCGTTGCTTAATCAGGAACCAATGTAAGTCCAGGGTTGATGGGTGAGCAGGACTTGGTGTGAGATAGGACACGGGCAGCTGAGTTTTGGATGATCTCAAGTTTACGTAGGGTAGAATGTCGGAGACCAGCCAGGAGTGCATTGGAATAATCAAGTCTAGAGTTAATAAATGCATGGATGAGAGTTTCAGCAACAGATAAGCTGAGGCAAGGGCGGAGATGGCGATGTTACGGAGGTGGAAATAGACGGCCTTAGTTATGTTGCGGATATGTGGTCGGAAGCTTATTTCAGGGTTAAATATGACACCAAGGTTGCAAGCAGTGTGGTTCAGCCTCAGACTGGTGTAAATAAAACATCTCTTATTTAAAATAGAACATATAGGACAAACTGGATTATGATTTTTTTTTATCTAGAGAAAAATAGAATTCCTGTTTAAACTTCCTCCCGTCTTGACCATGCTTGGAGTACCATCACCAGCTAAGGAAGACTACAGACCGTGGAAATGCCAATCAGCGACATTCACATATGATTGTTCACCATACTAAACTCCTCTGTGTGTTATTTTTACCTAGCATTAACCTGTATTTTAAGTGGAATAACACCTGCATAAAAATCGTACTGCGACTGCAATAAGTGCATGATCTTCACAGATTGGAATTTCGTACCTCAGATTTTCTGATTCTATTTTTATGGTGGGGGTGTTATATGTTCAGACAAAGCATTTGCCTTGTACTCTAGCTCGGATTAAAAATGACAGCTCTGGTGGACTTGCTCCCTCTCATTTCTGGGAGCACTAACTGGCTGTGTTTCTAGCCACGAACAACCAATAGGATATTACCTTGTTTTCATTTGGTGGTTCACCGGCAGTATTGGGAGATGAGTGATACACTCAGTACTACCGAGAAGAAAATCCAGTTCTGTGCTATGTATGATAATATCATCCGCAAAACACCAGATGAAACAATAGCGGACTCCATCTTTCCAGTGCCTGTGTGAGGGATCTTTCATTTATAAGACATTCCGACAGTGTGAAAATGCATATCTTGCATCCATTTATGTGAGCTCACAATGAACCATCTGGTCCCCATTTCTCCCCATCACCCCAAATCTTTTCCCATCCTCCTGAAAAGAAAGCACGACTTGCAGTTATATTGTGCCTTTCATGATCTCAAGATGTCCAAAAGTGCTGATTGTTCCTGAGGCATGGTTCCAGAGGTGTTAAGGAGCTGGTCTTTGGCCAGAAATACATGATACTTTCACTAGAAGTGAGGCGGTAGTCCACCTATTTTTAACCGAATCTAGAGGTGTTTCAACTTGTCAGTTCCCTACAAAAAAAATGGAACTTGACTAGATAATCTGAGGGTAGAGGTGCCCATCAGTGAAGTTTGCATACAAGCACTTATTGCATCGATTGTAAGTATTCATTCTTCATGTAGGAATTGAGATACTGAGTCTCCTCAGGCTATTGATCTATGGGTGGAATCACAGTTGTGCGTGATCCTGTCTTCGACAGATGCCCTACAGTTTCTAATACGAGTGACTGAAAGACTTGCATTTACATGGTGCCTTTCATGACCTCAGGATGTCCCAAAGCTCTTTACAGTCAATTAAATACAATTTTTTGAAGTACAGTCACTGTTGTAATGTAGGAAACACAGCAGCAAATTTGCACATAGCAACTCCCATAAATAGCAATGTGATAATGGCCAGATCATGTGTTTTTTAGTGATGTTGATTGAGGGATAAATATTGGCCAAGACACCAGGGATAACTCCCCTACTCTTCTTTGAAAAAGTGCCATAGGATCGTTTACATCCACCTGAGAGAGCAGACAGGGCCTCAGTTTAATGTCTCATCCAAAAGGCAGCACCTCCAGCAGTGCAGCACTCCCTTTGCACTGCACTGGAGTGTCAGGCTAGATATTTGCATTCAAGTTACTGGAGTGGGACTTGAACCCACAACTCAGAGGCAAGAGTTCTACCTACTGAGCCACAGCTGACACTAACTGGAGATGTAGTTCGGGTTCTTCATTCGAAACACCTGTGAACTCAACCTTTTTTTTTGATGTGGAAGCAAGTCATCCTCGTTTCGAGGGACCACCTATGATGATGATTAATTGAAGGAGGAACCCTTGGCCTTGCCC
The DNA here is from genome assembly GCF_044704955.1 of Pristiophorus japonicus. Taxonomy (NCBI): domain Eukaryota; kingdom Metazoa; phylum Chordata; class Chondrichthyes; family Pristiophoridae; genus Pristiophorus; species Pristiophorus japonicus. Next base: position 310,022,012 of record NC_091977.1, read on the forward strand.
ATTTCCCTTTCCATTAAATGAGGTGAAATGAATACAGCTAATTCAACACAGATTGGGGATTGAGCATGGGATTTTCCTGGTCTGTATGGCTGTGTACCACCCCATGCAGTGGATTTTTACATCCAATGAGCCATCCACATTTACCAGCATAACCTAGTTTTCAAAATGATTTAATTATGACCTTTCTTTCATGAAATACATAATACTATGGAGATTAGTGTGACAAGACTTTTGCATCCACTCAATTTATTGACCATAACTCGCTCATCTAATGAGGTATGTAATTGCCTCAACAATATTACACATCCCTTCTCTAGGTATCTTCACAAGTATCCAAGGTGTCAGCCTTGGTTCACTCTTGGTGGCACTCTTGCCTCTGAGTCAGAAGTTCCAGACCTATTGCAGAGACTTGAGCATATAATCTAGACACTTTAGTGCAGTACTGAGGGAGTGCTGCACTGTCAGAGGTGCCATCTTTCTGATCAGACATTAAACCGAGACCCAGTCTGCTCTTTCAGGTGGACGTAAAAGATCCCATGGCACTCGTGGAAGAAGAGCAGGGGAGTTCTCCCCAATGCCCTGGCCAATATTTATACATCAATCAACATAACTAAAACAGATTATCTGGTATTATCACATTGTTGTTTGTGGGAGCTTATTGTGCGCAAATTGGCTGCCATGTTTCCTACATTACAACAACGACTACACTTCAAAGGTACTTTGGTTGGTAAGTGCTTTGGAATGTCCTTCCTTTCTTTCTTTCTTTCTCTCTTTCTCTTTTCTCTCTTTTTCTCTCTTTCTCTCTCTCTTAAGTGTTATAGGGGTTAATGTCATACATCTTCTTGGCCAAGTTCAGTATTTGTGCCTGGTCCAAATGCTGCTGCTAAAGGATTCATTTGTAGTTTGGTTGTAGCATGTCTGCACAGCCAACGCTTCTGCTTTCAGTATAACTTTAATGAATTAAATTCATCATGTCACAGTGACTACTGTGCAGCTAACGGGGACATAACAATGCTTTAAGAATTAACTGAAGCAAAACCTGCAGCAATCACTGTTACGAATCTCTGTCTAGCTGCAGCAGTTCTACAAAAAGCAGAACATCATTGAACATTTAGTCTCTGAAATTTCTATGGGAACAGCAAATGGAAATTATCAAAAATGCATTTTGGTTTACAGCTGATGTTTCAGAATTCAAAACCATCAGATATAACTGTACCTTACAGCATTAATGTGATGGATACAGTTCATTACTATTTAAGGGCTATTTTAAGAGGTGTTGAGACTTAATGGGGACTAGGTAAAAATACCTCAAGACTCACATTGATAATATAATCTGATTATTTATATTAAAGAGATAGAGAATCTCTCTGACAACCATGTAGGCTGGATTGTTAAATTAATCAAGTCTAGACAATAATTTTGTCAAATACTTTTATCATTTTCTTTTAATTTCTCTCCTTGTCTCTGCTCACTTCCACTGAGATGAATGGCTGGTAGGAGGGGCACTTCAATTAGGGACTCGCAAATAACCCTAACCCTAACCCTACCAAGGTTTCCTCCTCCTCCACTTCCTACTTCCCCCTGCAGAGGCAGACCGCCTCACTTTTGTGTGATACTCCATCTGCTCTCCCAGCTATAAACGAGCCAAAGGTGGGCAGAGGAAATGTTACAAGGACACCCTCAAAGCCTCCCTGATAAAGTGCAACATCCCCACCGACACCTGGGAGTCCCTGGCCAAAGACCATCCTAAGTGGAGGAAGTGCATCCGGGAGGGCGCTGAGTCTCGAGAGCATGCAGAAATCAAGCGCAGGCAGCGAAAAGAGCATGCGGCAAACCTGTCCCATCCTCCCCTTCCCTCAACGACTATCTGTCCCACCTGTGACAGGGACTATGGTTCTTGTATTGGACTGTTCAGCCACGTAAGGACTCATTTTAAGAGTGGAAGCAAGTCTTCCTTGATTCCGAGGGATTGCCTGTGATGATATAACTGAAAGCAAGCAAGCTAGAGTGACAGGTAGTTAGCCCTGGATCATACTCAAACTTGGGTCCTTCTAAATGGTGTGTGAGGGTCAAGTACTTGACTACCCCAGCTACTGGATCACGTTCAGAATATTAAATTGCTTTAATGTCATTTTTTATCATCAAGTTAATTGGGATAACAGACACATATTAAGCGGAAATTCAAGGTACAAATCCAATTGAGGTGTCCAGACAGCATCATCAACTTTGAGCGCAAATCTTCAAATGATTTATGTTGGCTTTCTAAATCCACTGGTTAGATCAAACATTCATTTAAATATTCACTTAAAATTGTTTTTTTCTCATCAGTGGGGTAGAATTTCAAAACTGTCATGTGAAGCCGTGCAAGAGGTATTGCCATTTTACACCATACAGCTTCGAAGGCATTCCAGAACACAATAGGACCTTTAGTGATCGGACCTACAGTGTGTTCATGTCTGTTTCTCCAGACATCGTACTGCAACCAAACCACAACTCGGTTTAATTCTTTAAAGTGCACATTATTGTGGCTTTGGGTGATCCGAATTATGCCTTAGAAATATTCAGCTAATGGTGTAAGTTTGCATCACTTTTAACATACTTTTAAAATGATGTCAGTGTTTCTTTGAAAGTCCTGCATCTAATTTATGACCTTATTGTATTGTCTTAACATCTCCATTTTTCATAGATGGGTAGCCTTTTCACACAAAGAGTAGTGGAAATCTGGAACTCTTTCCTTCATAAAGCTATTGAGGTTAGGTCAATATAAAATTTCAAAACTGCGACTAATAGATTTTTGTTAGGTAAGGGTATCAAGGGATAAGGAACCAAGGCAGGTAGGTGGAGTTAAGATACAGATTAGCCAATACCTAATTGAATAATGTAACAGGCTCGAGGGGCTGAATGGCTTACTCCTGTTGTAATGTTCCTAGATGGATTGTTTGAAGATAAAAGAAAGATATTGGTAGAGCAATAGATAATTAGATAGATAGACAGACGACAAACAGATATAGATAGCCATAGCTATTTGTGAGCTCAAAGCTCCAAGTAAGAATATATTAAGAATATTCCTGCAAACCTCAAGTATTCCTCTTTGTTCTCTGATTATACTCAATTTAACATTTGTTTTATTTGATGTTTTAACTCCTAGCTTACCAATTTTTTCATAAAAGTCAGTGGAATATAATATATTCTGGCACATTTTTTGGTGACCAATTATTTTTATTATGCCTCAAATTTGCAATGAGTGCATCACAATTGTCACTCTTTCAGCGCAGATGCTATCATAGGTGAACTATGGTGAATGCACTGGCTGCTTGAGACTGTTGCCACTCAAAAGTCTGAAAACTGGACGAAACTACTCTGTGATCTTCACTGTACATATTATCAGAAATAATTGATACTCTAGCAATGATTTTGAGACTTCACCTTACCTCATTGTTCAGATTATGGCTATAAAATTCTTGAACCTTGTTCTTGAAGACCATGAGGTCAATTGAATTCCTTTGATACGATCACTGTTTGAAGGGTCATTGACCTGAAACGTTAACTCTGTTTTTCTCTCCACAGATGCTGCCTGACCCAGAGATTTCTAACATTTTCTGTTTTTATTTCAGATTCCAGCATCCGCAGTATTTTGCTTTTGTCTCAGTATCTTTCCGAGGTATCGCTATTGTATTCTATTTGAACCGAGTAAATTGCTGCATAATCCCGTGCTTTAATCAGCTCTATCACGCAAGACAATATGCCATGGAGATAACCTGAAGTGTGGATTAGTGAAATTAGTTTCTTTATTTTTTTGTTGTTGAAACCGTGCGCTTTAATTTGCTACTACCTGTCTTTGCATACTAGCTGCGGTCTGCAACCCTTACAGGCGCGACTGTAAGATTTGCTTTTAACTGAGACGCTCTAGAGTGCTTCCATCCTGGTGTGCCGGATTGTCACTGTGACCAGACTCACTCCAAACTAGGCTCGGGCCAATCTTGGGATGTGGTCTGCGGACTAAATCACGGCGCTGAGAGTCTGTCATCTTCTACCACAATGAGCTCGTCTAAAGGGATAATATTTCAATAACATACTGGCCTGATCATAAAATAACTCAATGGAAATATGTAACCGCCCGAGGCGGCACAGCAGGATAGTCAGCAGTCAGATGATTTCAATGGTTTCAGCTCTTTTTTCCATGGCTGCCTTTCACTCAGACTTCCCCTCAAGTCTTGCTTGTATTCATTATTTTATTTTACTCACAAGTAAATCGCAGTACCCAAACACAAAATAAAAACTAATCACGGTGCATTGCTGCAAAATTGGGTATGGGTGTGTCAACAATAAGATATCACGAAAGGGCGAGGCAGCCACAATATTAATTGACCTTTCCAGTCTCATCCTCGGCATCCTCACTGGCTGCTGAGCATCCCGGTTGCTAAGAAACCAGGGTTTTCTGGCCCGGGACGAGCATCGAAGTCAAAAAGAGGTTTTTGTTTGATCTGGTGAAAGAAAACAGATGCTTCCAAGTAAATAACACTTGAAGAAATTGCATTCCTTTAGCGCGGCAGACGAGGGGGTAACCTTGCTGAAAATGCACTGATTGCAGCTTGCTGATGAACACACCAGCTCAGCACTGAAGAAAGCGCTCAGACATATATATGTATATTTAGTTTAATGAGGTTTATATGGTACAAAGCTGGCTTCTCCAGGTGTCACCAGCTGTGTCACAAAGCTCTGCAGCAAAATAAAACGGCAAAAAAAAAAGATATATCTAATTGGGCCCACGTTCCTGTCGATCTCGATTTGAAATTCAAGTCATGCTGCGATACATGAAAATATATCAAAGCCTGCAGGATGACAGGGCTGCAGGCAACACGCAGGCACGAAAGGTCAATGCAAAGCCACGTCTACTGTCCTTTAAATGTTGTACAGTAGGTGGGGGTAAAAGAGGGGTTGCTGCCAACTTTTGTTGTTAATTCTTCACAAACAAACAAACAAACAACAACTTGCATTTATTTAGCGCCTTTAACGTAGTAAAACATAATCAACATAATAAAAACAAATTATCTGGTCATTATCACATTGCTGTTTGTGGGAGTTTCCTGTGCGCAAATTGATTGCCGCGTTTCTCACATTACAACAGTGACTACACTCCAAAAAGTACTTCATTGGCTCTAAAGTGCTTAGAGACATCCGGCGGTCATGAAAGGTGCTATATAAAGGCAAATCTTTTTTTTTCTTTTTAAAACGTCCCAAGGTGCTACACACGTACGCTATCAAACAAAATTTGACACCAAGCCACATAAGGTGATATTAGGCCAGGTGACCAAAAGCTTGTCCAAAGAGGTATGTTTTTAGGAGCGCCTTAAAGGAGGAAAGAGAGGTGGAGAAGCAGAGAGGTTTACGGAGGGAATTCCTGAGCTTAGGGCCCAGGCAGCTGCAGGCACAATCACCAATGGTTGAGTGATTATAATCAGGGATGCTCAAGAGGGCAGAATTGGAGGAGCGCTGACCTCTTGGGAGTGGGGGCGGTTGTAGGGCTGGAGAGCAGGTGATCAAAAGCTTTGTCAAAAACCCAATGAAATCAATTGTGCAGCTTCCAGTTTTATTAACAAACTGATATTAAGGAATCGGAAGCAAAACTAGAGATTTGTTATTGAGAGCTGCTTTAAAACCTTGCCTTTTTCTACTGTCTGCATCCTACCTCAAAGGAGTAACTTCCTTGAAAGGGTGAACTGTTTGAGTTGAACTCCTCCACCCCGTTGAGAGGCAAGTTCTGCCAAGCACACCTTTTGCTTTGGTTACCCGAAGGTCTCATTCATCTTTGATTCTGAAGATGCAACTAAATGGCATTTTTTGCCACACTTTTTGCTTTTTTTCCCATGAACATTGCCAAAGAACTACTGAGAAAGCACAAAGCATTTTTCTGTTTTTTTACAAAAAATGGCATCACTGTGAAAGATGTCGATAACTTAAGACTAGTTTGGAAGGATTTTATTGACTGATGGCTGTTCAAGATAGGTGACACTGGGTTTATGCAAGATGTGAAACATGGATGACAAGATCCTATTCGAAGGAGTTCCCCCTTCCAATTGTTTGCACATCTTTGCTTCTTTCTTAAAAAGGACATATGCATGAGGAGGTCATGCCAACATACTAGTAGACATATTTGTTTTCAGTATTTAGTCATTTTCAATGATAAATTCCTGCATTTTAAAATATTTTCTCCTCAGTTTTTAACTAACTTTCACCTGGAAATTGGCAGACTTGCCAATCTAAACCAAAATCATATCATTTTTCGGGGCCTCACATGATTGGTTCTATGAGCCTATCAGCTCTTTGAGGAACCCTGTGCCAGTGCAGCATTATTTCTCGTGTTCCATTAAACATAAATCAAATAAAATCAGAAAAAAATAAGTATTTTAAAAAGAAAAATACAGAGGCAATAAAAGATAAGCAAATGAATGCTGAAACATTTATTGTTGCCAATTTTTGATTTTCTCCTGATTTTCAATCAGAAAATGCAAAGTTCATTTGTTTTTTTTGTTATCCCAGATTTTCAATTAGATTCAACGTTTTAAATATAATAACTGAAAAATTCCCCGGAAAACTTTAAACACTGAAAAAAACTAAAGAATGAAGAACATTATTATTGGTTGTATCACACTGTTATCCTGTGCTTGGAGTATTCCTAATTTGCTTTCAATTTGTGAGAGTATGATTGGTGTGTTAGTATGTGCTGCCTCTGAGGCCATTACAAGTAGATCATCAGAACAGACCTTGCTGTAGCAAGACCACTACAGTGCTCAGTCAAAGGCTCCAACCCTGCATCTTGCTTCGCTCATCATCTGCTCCCATTTCTGGAATAGTCAACCATTAACCCTGCAGATCTTCATTGTTTTATTATACCAGGCCTATCACTATTAGATATAAAACATGTTTCGCTTAGAGACACCAGGCCAGTGACTTTCATCACTTTTCTATCATTAAGGAAGGGCACATTGGGCAATGGAAAGTCTTACATAAGTTAATACATTGCTGAATTGGGGTTACTACTATACTGAATTAGGAATTATGGCTCTGCTGAACTATTTGTTAAACTAACCTCAGGAAAGCACTTCTTGAAAGCAGGTCATGAAGTTTTCTGCAGAAGATCCCTGTGGTCCATAGCTCACAGCGGGAGGCAGAAGGAAACACACAAATATAGTATGTGATGAAACAACCAATTAATAAGACTTCAACAAACAGCCGACAGGTAATGATCATTAGCATATAATAAACAGCACAGTGGGGCCTTGCAGCTCTCCACTGGATGGAGTGCCTTCTTCTTCCTTCTAATTTGGACCAATAAACGGAGGTGAATTTTCAGGTGTCCCGCCCAGTTGAAATGAGGTGGAAGCACCTTGGGCAATGACTTACCACCTGTTTGCCACTGTCACTGTAGCTAGGGCGATGCCCCCCATGACACCAAGGCCTACCACTGGGCGGAGCTGCCGGAGCGACCTCCCACCCCCTGCCCCACCCCCCCCACCAGGAGTTAAGCAGTCGGCCTATTTCAAATGCAAATTGCGGTCCCATGACGTACATAGGAACCCGATTGCCATTTTTAGACTGAAAAGCGCCTTGCAAACTCTGACTAGTATCAGCTTGGGGCCCGGTCATAGCGGCTCTGGAAAGGCCCATTTCACATTAATTTTGTGGAGTCAGGAGGAGCAGGAGAGCTCTGCTGGGTCCCATAGAAATATTATGGGTCACCACTGTGCAAAATGTAAGTTTAATGAGGTTCATCCATAGATTTAGATGTGAGATGAAATGACAATAACAGAGGCAGAAACTGAAATATAAAAACATAAGTTAGGCATAAGCATTTTTAGTTTGCTTTTTTATCTCTGTATATGTGTGAACAATAGTTCAGCAGAGCCTGAAGGCTCTGTGTCTCAATGTGAGGAGCATTCAAGGTGGATTAATTAACTGCGTAGATAGCGGTAAATGGATATGATGTAATTGGGATTACGGAGACATGGCTCCAAAGTGACCAAGGCTGGGAACTCAACATCCAAGGGTATTCAATATTCAGGAAAGATAGACAGAAAGGAAAAGGAAGTGGGGTAGCGTTGCTGGTTAAAGAGGAGATTAATGCAATATTAAGGAAGGACATTAGCGTGGATGAGGTCGAATCTGTATCGGTAGAGCTGCAGAACACCAAAGGGCAGAAAACACTAGTGGGAGTTGTGTACAGACCACCAAATAGTCATAGTGAGGTTGGGAATGGCATCAAACAGGAAATAAGGGATGCGTGCAATAAAGGTACAGCAGTTATCATGGGTGACTTTAATCTACATATAGATTGGGCGAACCAAACTGGTAGCAATACGGTGGAGTAGGATTTCTTGGACTGTATAAGGGATGGTTTTCTAGGCCAATATGTCAAGGAACCAACTAGAGAGCTGGCCATCCTAGATTGGGTGTTGTGTAATGAGAGAGGATTAATTAGCAATCTTGTTGTGCGAGGCCCCTTGGGGAAGAGTGACCATAATATGGTAGAATTCTTCATTAAGATGGAGAGTGACACAGTTAATTCAGAGACTAGAGTCCTGAACTTAAAGAAAGGTAACTTCGACGGTATGAGATGTGAATTGGCTAGGATAGACTGGCGAATGATACTTAAAGGGTTGATGGTGGACAGGCAATGGCAGACATTTAAAGATCACATGGATGAACTTCAACAATTGTACATCCCTGTCTGGCGTAAAAATAAAACTGGGAAGGTGGCTCAACCGTGGCTTACAAGGGAAATTAGGGATAGTGTTAAATCCAAGGAAGCGGCATATAAATTGGCCAAAAAAGCAGCAAATCTGAGGACTGGGAGAAATTTAGAATTCAGCAGAGGAGGACTAAGGGTTTAATTAGGAGAGGGAAAATAGAATATGAGAGTAAGCTTGCAGGGAACATAAAAACTGACTGCAAAAGCTTCCACAGATACATGAAGAGAAAAATATTAGTGAAGACAAATGTAGGTCCCTTACAGTCAGAATCAGGTGAAGTCATAATGGGGAACAAAGAAATGGCAGGCCAATTGAACAAATACTTTGGTTCTGTCTTTACTGAGGAAGACACAAATAACCTTCCGGAAATATTAAGGGAAAGAGGGTTTAGCGAGAAGGAGGAACAAAAGGAAATCCTTATTAGTCAGGAAATTGTGTTAGGGAAATAAATCCCCAGGGCCTGATAGTCTGCATCCCAGAGTATTTAAGGAAGTGACACTAGAAATAGTGGATGCATTGGTGGTCATTTTCCAACATTCTATAGACTTTGGATCACTTCCTATGGACTGGAGAGTAGCTAATGTAACCCCACTTTTTAAAAAAGGAGGGAGAGAGAAAACAGGAAATTATAGACTGGTCAGCCTGACACCGGTGGTTGGGAAAATGCTGGAATCAATTGTTAAAGATGTAATAGCAGCTCATTTGGAAAGCAGTGACAGGATCAGTCCAAGTCAGCATGGATTTATGAAAGGGAAATCATGCTTGACAAATCTTCTAGAATATTTTGAGGATGTAACTAGTAGAGCGGACAAGGGGGAGCCAGTGGATGTGGTGTATTTAGACTTTCAAAAGGCTTTTGACAAGGTCCCACACAAGAGATTAGTGTGCAAAATTAAAGCATATGGTATTGGGGGTAATGTACTGACATGGATAGAGAACTGGTTGGCAGACAGGAAACAGAGAGTAGGAATAAATGTGTCCTTTTCAGAATGGCAGGTAGTGACTAGTGGGGTACCGCAAGGTTTAGTGCTGGAACCCCAGCTTTTTACAATATACATTAATGATTTAGATGAAGGAATTGAATGTAATATCTCCAAGTTTGCAGATGACACTAAGCTGGGTGGCAGTGTGAGCTGTGAGGAGGATGCTAAGAGGCTGCAGGGTGACTTGGACTGGTTAGGTGAGTGGGCAAATACATGGCAGATGCAGTATAATGTGGATAAATGTGAGGTTATCCACTTTGGTGGTAAAAACAGGAGGGCTGATTATTATCTGAATGGTGACAGATTGGTAAAGGGGGAGGTGCAACAAGACCTGGGTGTCATGGTGCATCATTCATTGAAGGTTAGCATACAGGTGCAGCAGGCGGTGAAAAAGGCAAATGGCATGTTGGCCTTCATAGCGAGAGGATTCGAGTATAGGAGCAGGGAGTTGTACAGAGCCTTGGTAAGGCCACACCTTAAATATTGTGTGCAGTTTTGGTCTCCTAATCTGAGGAAGGACATTCTTGCTATTGAGGGAGTGCAGCGAAGGTTCATCAGACTGATTCCCGGGATGATAGGACTGACATATGAAGAAAGACTGGATTGACTAGGCTTGTATTCAATGGAATTTAGAAGACTAAGAGGGGATCTCATAGAAACATATAAAATTCTGACGGGATTGGACAGGTTAGATGCAGGAAGTATGTTCCCGATGTTGGGGAAGTCCAGAACCAGGGGTCACAGTCTAACGATAAGGGGTGAGCCATTTAGAACCGAGATGAGGAGAAACTTCTTCACTCAGAGAGTTGTGGGCATGTGGAATTCTTTACCACAGAAAGTTGTTGGGGCCAGTTCATTAGATATATTCAAAAGGGAGTTAGATGTGGCCCTTACTGCTAAAGGGATCAAGGGGTATGGAGAGAAAGCAGGAATGGGGTACTGAAATGCATGATCAGCCATGATCATAGTGAATGGTGGCGCAGGCGCAAAGGGCCGAATGGCCTATTCCTGCACCTATTTTCTATGTGTCTATGTTTCTAACATATATGTGTGTGAACATGTGTGTGTGTGAACATGTGTGTGTGTGTGAACATGTGTGAACATGTGTTTATATGTGAACATGTGTTTATGTGTGAATGTATGTATATATTGTGTATTTGTGTATTTGGTTGCACACCAAATCCAACTCCAGCCACAGTCTAGTGACAAAAGTCAGCGAAACTAATAATCACACAAGTGAACTTCTGCATCTTGCAGAATGCTAATTATTTTAATTACATGTAACTCAGGCTCACCTTTTTTTAAATTTACATTGGGCATGCTTCCACGGGCAGTAGTTTGCCTCCCTCAATACACCATTCTTCATATTTGAGCCTCAACAGCTTGTGGTGGCAGGCTCTTCGACTTTGGAGGGCATCACATCTGTGCTTGACCCTGCCTGTGCCCCAGGTGCGTGCACATACACTTTCCAGCAGGGATCAGTGGACAGCAGGAACCCAGATTGATTTTTCCTCAGCCTAAGCCCAACGGTGCTGAGTCAGTTATAGCAGCACCGTCAGCTCTCCAGCTCAGATCAAAAATCAATATATTTTATTTCAATTTTTAAATTTTATTTTTTGTGTTGCTTTTGTCGAGGTGCCATAAAACAACTGCAACACAAATGGAATTCACTGAATTCTATCAGGATGTAAAGGGTACAGACAAAGTGAGGGGGCAAGTGTAGCTGCTATCTATTGTGTTGGTCGGGTCTGCGAGGAAAGATTGAATTCTAAAATCAACACAATGATGAAGTGATTTTTATTTTCCAGGGCTCTCCTTTTCAGTGTTTGCATCCATCCCAGTGCAAGAACTGAGCTTGTAGCAAAGCACAAATCAGGTCTAATTTATCAGGCACAGAGATGACAGGTTATCATCTAATCTCCAGAGAGCAATATTCATCAAGAAGAAATCTTAAGTAATTACAACAATTAATTGACTTGAAACAGTTTTAGGTTGAGAGGGTTTACATAATTCATTCTCCAGACAAAAAAAAGTGGTGACTATTGTGGAAAAAAAACCTTAATATGCTGATACTGTACTTAAACATGTCGCCTTTGTTAACCTTTAACTGGTGTCTGCCATATACAAAGGTATTTGTCCTTTTTTAACACACACACACACACACACACACACATACACAAACACAAAGAAGATATATCCTGTAACATTCCGGCAGTGAATATTCTAAAAGCCATTGAGGAATGAAAAATAGAGGTCGCCAGCATTTTGTGTACTCCTTTACTAATAACACTCACTGAATAAACCAAACAATTGTAAGTATGACAGATTTTTTGAATGTGGTGCGGCAGTGTTATCACAGTCCTCAGAGGGTTCCAGTCATTTTATACAGATTTACCCTGTTGGCATCGCTTGCTGTTAATATTAAAGAGCACGTAGATACATTTGTTCTTTCAATCATAAAACTGTAATAAAGAGATTCTAAGGAAAATAATGGTTCGGTATAATTTCTTCTGCATTGGGAGAGAGCTGCTGGAGCAGAACTCTCTATTCTTAAGTCATTTCACAGTCTAGCAGTATGTTCACTGTGGTGTTAGATAAAGACCAAGTCAGATTAATCCGCAAAATGTTGATCTAATAAACAGGCACAACAGTGCCCTTGTTCGCTTTGCCATTTCGCTGCTCTTCATTTGATTAAAGATGAGGAATATCAGTCTACGTCGGTAATAATTTTATAGTATTTTTTTTAATATTCCTGAGTGAATCTGTTGACATATTTCAAAAGTAAAGCCAGGCAATCTCACTGATTCCATCGTCCTGGCTTTCATCTTTTATTCAGGGAAGAAGAGAGTGTCTTCATCTACATTTCCCAATAATGTTTTAGTGTGTTTGCTAATGTATCATTCATTAACCATCAGCTACTATAAAAAACACAATCTGTCTCACAAAGTGGACATTATTATCGCATTAAATCATTTCACAATATACCTGTATGACTCCACATGATGGTCTGGCCTGACTGCGCTCAGAAGCCTCAGGGCAAACTCTTCGTGCAGTAATGAGATATGAGGTCTGCTTGTGATGAATATGATATTACTCGTGTCAGTGACTGTGGCCTGCACAGGAATATTTCTTCCTACAGGTTCTGAAAGGAACTCAGGCAAAGCACTATTAACCCAGTAAATGAAGCTCTAAAGATCACAGAGTGTGTCCATTAGAAGACAAGAATGTGACTAATCCAATTTTTCTTGGGTGTAGTTGATGCTTCTGCAACATCTGGGGATGGCAGGCTCTGCATTTCAGATGAGGCGGCGTTTTTCTTGCCAAAGACAGCAATTATTGCACCATTTATTTCATTCCTGACCTCTTCAGAGGTGATTAAAATAATGTCCCTGGCAGCAGATGAGGGAAGAGAAACAAACCACACAAATTCTACTGTTCGAGGTCAGGCGGAGGGAGTGGGGGGGGGAGGTTGTACTGACGCTGTGAAGATTTACAAACCAGTAGTTTAATTTCATGTGACTGCTAGGACTGACTGCATGAGTTTCTGAAAGAGAAATCAGTTCCAAGGTGCAAGCTTTTAATGGTAGACATTCTAATTTTAAAGCCTGTATTATATTGTTTTTTCAATAATGCGCTGTTAAAACCTTGGGTTATATGAAAATACTCTTTTTGACATTTATGTGGATCTTGAAGAACATCCAGTAGAAAAGACATTTATCCATTATTAATATGGCTGTAATAAATGCAGCCCATTTATGAGATTTCAAAAGAGATTGCTACCCACAAATGCTTGGAAAATTGAAAGCTATTTTATGCTGAGAGGAAAAAAAAGGAAAAAAAGCACTCAATTAACTAAAATTAAATGCAAATTTCCACAAAATATATATGACTATTTCTTATTATTAAGCCACGGAGGCCGATGAACACAGGTAGGCTAAATGCAAGTAGTCAAGGAAAAAGTTGGAAGGAGTTAACCGGTAAAGTACCGAGTGGCTTTTGTAATTGTGCTTCACATCACCAGACATTTTACTACATCAGTAAAATAACACTGTAGGCATGTAAGGACAGATGAGTAAATGTTAATTAGTGAATAGTTACACAATTAAGATAGTTAGATGAAGTCACGAACCATCAATGCAAACTATCCAGAGATTTATAAGAATCTCCTGAACCCGCAAAACAGTATGCTTGGAATTCTACTCTCTTTCAATATTTAAATGATTTTCAGTTTTATGACTAAAAGTTCAAATGCTTACTGATGTGGTTCAGTAAATGGGGTTTTCAGGGCTGAGTTGTCTGAAGTACTCAATTCATTATTTAATGTCAGTAGATGCAAAATATAGGCATAGCAATCAATATCAGCCAACACAGGTTTATTGATCATGTGACTCATGGGGGCTAGTGCTACCTGATTAGATGACCAATGGATGTAGAGGATACAGAGCAAGAAATGGTGGATCGTAGAAAATAAGCCAATGATTAGTATAGGCTCAGGAGCACCGTAGGATGTGCGGGACTTATATTAGCTCCTCCATGAGTTGTTCAATGAATCTACAACTAATATGGCATGAATGTTGTTTATATCACATAACTAAATGTCTTTGTTTTAAAGAAAATTGTATTACGTATGTGATTTTTTTTATTAATTAAAATTTATACAACAACAATTTATATTAACATTATTGCATAAAACACCTTAATTAGATCACCCCTTAAATCTTCGATATACAAACCTAGTCTATGCAACCTGTCCTCATAATTTAACCTTTTTAGCCCCGATACCTTTCTGGTGAATCTGCAATGCAACCCCTCCAAGACCAATATATCCTTCCTGAGATGCGGTGCCCAGAACTGAATGCAGTACTCCAGATGGGGTCTAACTAGAGCTTTATATAACTGTACCATAATTTCCCCCCTTTGTATTCCAGCCCCCTTGAAAGGCAACATTCCATTAGCCTTTAATTATTTTTTGTACCTGTCCACTAGCTTTTAGTGATTTCTGTCCTTCGACCCCTAAATCTCTCTGCTCTTCCACAGTTCCTAGCTTCTCGCCATTTAGAAAATACTCTGATCTATCTTTCCTGGGTTCAAAGTGGAATGATCTCACACTTTTCCCAGGTTGAACCCTGTCACAGTTTTGCTACTCACTTAATTCGCAAGAGACCAGAATTGTGCATGTTGTGTGGGGGTGAATTAGTCAGTAGATTGAGATTATCACACTGTGGTCCATTGGGTGCTAGTGCCATTGAGAGCTCAGCCTATGATTATGGATCTCAGCTCGCACTGGGGAGTTCGCAGAAACTATAGATGAAAAAGTAATGAATAGGATATAAACCTGTCTACTCTTAATTCAAAGTTGCTTAATTCAAATAAATGGAAAATTTAATTTTTTTTATTGCAAAAAGAAGTGACTTTGCATGAACATCATCATCATCATAAGCAATCCCTCGAAATCGAGGAAGACTTGCTTCCACTCTTAAAATGAGTCCTTAGGTGGCTGAAGATTCCAATACGAGAACCACAGTCCCTGTCACAGGTGGGACAGATAGTCGTTGAGGGTAAGGGAGGGTGGGACAGGTTTGTCGCACGCTCTTTCCGCTGCCTGCGCTTGATTTCTGCATGCTTTCGGCGATGAGACTCGAGGTGCTCAGCACCTTCCCAGATTCACTTTCTCCACGTAGGACGGTCTTTGGCCAGGGACTCCCAGGTGTCGGTGGGGATGTTGCACTTTATCAGGGAGGCTTTAAGGGTGTCCTTGTAACGTTTCCTCTGCCCACCTTTGGCTCGTTTGCCATGAAGGAGTTCCGAGTAGAGCGCTTGCTTTGGGAGTCTCGTGTCTGGCATGCAGACAATGTGGCCTGCCCAGCGGAGCTGATCAAGTGTGGTCAGTGCTTCAATGCTGGGGATGTTGGCCTGGTTGAGGACGCTAATGTTGGTGTGTCTGTCCTCCCAGGGGATTTGTAGGATCTTGCGGAGACATGGTTGGTGATATTTCTCCAGCAACTTGAGGTGTCTATTGTACATTGTCCATGTCTCTGAGCCATATAGGAGGGCGACTATTACTACAGCCCTGGAGACCATGAGCTTGGTGATAGATTTGAGGGCCTGGTCTTCAAACACTCTTTTCCTCAGGCGGCCGAAGGCTGCACTGGCGCACTGGAGGCGGTGTTGGATCTCGTCGTCAATGTCTGTTCTTGTTGATAAGAGGCTCCCGAGGTATGGGAAATGGTCCACGTTGTCCAGGGCCGCGCTGTTGATCTTGATGACTGGGGGGGGCAGTGCTGTGCGGCGAGGACAGGCTGGTGGAGGACCTTTGTCTTACGGATGTTTAGCGTAAGGCCCATGCTTTCGTACGCCTCTGTAAAAACGTCGATTATGTCCTGGAGTTCAGCCTCTGTATGTGCGCAGACTCAGGCATCATCCGCGTACTGTAGCTTGACGACAGAGTTTGGGGTGGTCTTGGACCTGGCCTGGAGATGGCGAAGGTTGAACAGGTTCCCACTGATTCTGTAGTTTAGTTCCACTTCAGCGGGGAGCTTGTTGACTGAGTCCTCCTCAACCGTCTTTTCCCTGTGTCAGAGGAGTTCGTCCCAGAGTCACAATTCGGATTTCATCCCCTACGGGGCACAATGGACATGATTTTTGCAGCGCGACAGCTGCAGGAAAAATACAGGGAACAGCGCCAGCCTTATACATGGCCTTCTTCGACCTTCAAAGGCCTTTGACACTGTCAACCGCGAGGGTCTATGGAACGTCCTGCTTCGTTTCAGATGCCCCCAAAAGTTCGTCAATATCCTCTGCCTGCTCCACGATGACATGCAGGGATCCATTACAGACGCAATCCACATCCGGACCGGGGTCCATCAGGGCTGCGTCATTGCCCCAACCCTCTTCTCAATCCACCTCACGGCATTAACAGGAGTTCTACTCTTAAAAGGCATATTTTAAAAATGAAACTTAATGTAGTTCAGATCTTTCTTCATTTCTCCTGCGGACTACCACTCGAAACAGGAGAACACACACCATAATCTCCTTTTTTTTAGTTTTACCAACCTACTGTATATTTAAAAAAACACCGCTTATATTTGTAATATATCTGGAATAAACCAAATCGATCTCAAGTGTATGTATTTTGGTGCAAAAACATTTCAATATTCCCTGAAAGCGTTATCCCCTGGAAAATTTCAACCTTGTAATACCCTGACCTTCAAATGGTTAAAATCATGGTTGATTGAGGTAATTTGTTGCTTCCTCCCATTCCTCCCCTCCCACCGTTTCTGCCAGCGATATGCTAATGTGTCACATTAAGCAACTTCGGGTCCCTGATGGAGAGTTCCTGCTATTGACCAGACTTTGATCTAATTTGAATGAGCACCTAAGCGTCAGCAGCAGTCAGTGCTTTGCTGATTAGGGCACCTCTGAACACTTAGTGACAACCTTGAAGCTGTGCAGTTTCACAAGGGCATTGAATTGACGCAGAGCAGCTTGATAAACAAAAATACAAACGCACACGCGGCATTGTAGGTTACTGACCAATCCGTGATTTCATGAACCAGACTGTACAATGAAGTGGACGCTGAGTATTTCCAGCAAAGCAAACAGGCCCAATCACTTCAGGCCCTAGTCAGTAGGAATAACACAGTCAGTAAGAGGAAAGTTATTACAGGTTAACGACCAAGAAATATGGTGAAATGTAATCTGTTCCGACTGATGGCATGCAATGCTAAACCAGGATTTGCGTAAATCTAAATTCAAGGCGGAACCTCCCGTTTTCTGGTTGGTGCACTGAGCTCTTAAGATTCCCCTTTCAGAATTCTCTTAAATATTTCATAAGGCCACTTCCCAGCTCATAAATAAATCATTTTGTTGTGATAATTTACTTGCCAAAAAAAAAATTCGGAATTAGCCCAAATTCACTCATCAGTTTCTTTACTCATACAGATGTGAAATTAACATGTGTGCAGATCACTGGGAAAACCAACATAATTGTTCCGAATTATTTTTTCTCCCCTCCCCGCCAACTCACTTTATTGGCACCAATGGATTTGCCAAAGAGAATCCTCGGAGCTATCATGCCCAGAAAATAAAGAGGTCCTACAGATTGATGCCTTACAGGTACCCCTTGTCCTCTTGTTGGCACTCACTCGCCCACATCTGCGGAAAGAGATCAAATGACCTAATATTATTACATGCCTTCCACAGGGAGCCTTGGCTGCTGACACCAGGGTACCAAAATTGGTGAAGGGGAAGGTCCGCCCAAGTGCCGCCCAAATGATCACCGATGGCCGCCCCACGACGGTACTTTGGGCGGGGTTTTCGGCAAAAAAGTCCTTGAAAGGGCAGCCGGTGGCAAAGGAGGGACTTACGCCGTCAATCTGGGCAGCAGGCAGGCGTTTGCTCTCATTCTCAGCAGCAAAGGCGCTTGTCACCCAAGTACCGCTGAGGATGGACTTGGGCCCACGGAGGGTCGAAGAGCTGTAAATAAAAGGCAACAAAAAAAGCAAAAAAAAACATCAGGACCCCATCAAGGTAAATCGCTGTGAAGAAAAAAATTTAAAATTGTTTACTAGTCTTTTTTTTCAGCTCTTCATACCTTCCGTCAGGGACAGACCAGCCTCCTCGCAGCAGTTCACTCCTGTTCTGGCGCCGACTCCCGCCCGCACAAATCTGGCATCTCGGCGGGCGGGAGGTCAGTTGCGCCACTTGGCCGTCCGTTGACGTCAGCGGGCGGTTTCTGGCAGTTCTCCCCTCCCGCCTGCTCCAGACCAAATCAAAACTGGCACTGGGCGCAGCTCGAGGAGGAATGTCGGCGGCAGTGGGCGGTAAGGCCGTCAATTTCGGCTCTCAGATCATGTCGCCACGACATGCGAGTCCCAACTAACCATTCTGCTACATGGTTCTTCAACAGTAACCCAAATGCCGCATGCCAATGTGGTGCTGCGGGACAGAAAGCATGCCAGGGTGACCAAGATCCAGCATGGCCCGATTTGGTCGCCCTGCTTCTGCAGACATTGGCACACCCACCTGCCAGTAACCTAGGAACCTGCCTTCTTGGGGTCTGAGTTAGCAAAGTAGCAGATGCAAAAACGGTAC
Source organism: Pristiophorus japonicus (assembly GCF_044704955.1). Lineage (NCBI taxonomy): Eukaryota > Metazoa > Chordata > Chondrichthyes > Pristiophoridae > Pristiophorus > Pristiophorus japonicus. The sequence goes on from NC_091977.1 coordinate 310,040,838, forward strand.
CATCAGCTGCTAGGAGACCATGCAGTTTAGGGCTGATGCATGTAGGGATAAGAACAGCCCACTGTGGCCTGCAAATTAGCTGCACCCGCATACAGACATGCAGTAATGTTGACCGAGGGAGATTTTATTTTTAAATTGCCCTCCCGTTTTACATGGGTTGTGTTATATATGTAAACTTGTAGTACAGCCACCAGAGGGCTCATCCCCTGGAGTCCCAAGGGATCCCATAGGTATTTAAGGAGGCCTTACAGGTTGGAGAGGCACTCTGGAGACCTGCAATAAAAGACGAAGGTCACACTTTACTTTGAGCTCACAGTGTTCAGTCTGACTCTTTCACCATACATAACAACTGGCGACAAGATACAGATAGCGAACCCAACGATGCAGAGAACAGTGGGCATCCTGGAGAAATTCTTGGAGGGAGATGATTGGGAGCGACTCGACCAATACTTCGTGGCCAACGAGCTAGACGGGGAAGACAATGCTGCCAAACGAGGGGTGATCCTCCTCACCGTTTGTGGGGTACCAACATATGGCCTCATGAAGAATCTGCTCACTCCAGCAAAACCTATGGAGAAACTGTACGACGATTTGTGCACACTGGTCTGAGAGCATTTGAACCCGAACGAAAGCGTTCTGATGGCGAGGTACCAGTTCTACATCTACAAAAGGTCTGAAGGCCAGGAAGTGGCGAGTTATGTCGCTGAGCTAAGACGCCTTGCAGGTTATTGCGAATTTGAAGGACATTTGGAGCAAATCTCAGAGACTTTTTCGTACTTGGCATTGGCCACAAAACCATACTTCGCAAACTTTTGACTGTAGAGACCCCAACCTTGAGTAAGGTCAAAGTGATAGCCCAGGTGTTCATTGCCACCAGTGACAATACTAAGCAAATCTCTCAGCACACAAGCGCTGCTACAAGTACTGTGAACAAAGTGATGTTGTTTTCGAATCGTAATGTACAGGGCAGGTCACACATACCTGCAGCTGCACATCCGCAGATGTCTCAGAGTCCACCATCAAGGGTGATGAATGCAAGGCCATTAACACCTTGTTGGTGCTGCGGGGGTGATCATCATTTCCATTCATGCCAATTCAAAGGGTATGTGTGCAAGGGCTTTGGAACAACGGGACACCTCCAAAGAGTGTGCAGGTGAGATGCAAATCCTGTTAAATCTGCAAACTACCATGTTGCAGAAAAATAGAAATATAGAAACATAGAAAATAGGTGCAGGAGTAGGCTATTTGGCCCTTCGAGCCTGCACCACCATTCAATAAGATCATGGCTGATCATTCTCTCCTTTCCTGCTTTCTCTCCATACCCCTTGATCCCTTTAGCCGTAAGGGCCATATCTAACTCCCTCTTGAATATAGCCAATGAACTGGCATCAACAACTCTCTGCGGTAGGGAATTCCACAGGTTAACAACTCTCTGAGTGAAGAAGTTTCTCCTCAGTCCTAAATGGCCTACCCCTTATCCTAAGACTGTGTCCTCTGGTTCTGGATTTCCCCATCATCGGGAACATTCTTCCCGCATCTAACCTGTCCCGTCCCATCAGAATCTCATAAGTTTCTATGACATCCCCTCTCATCCTTCTAAACTCCAATATATAAAGGCCCAGTTGATCCAGTCTCTCCTCATATGTCAGTCCCGCCATCCCGGGAATCAGTCTGGTGAACCTTCGCTGCACTCCCTCAATAGCAAGAATGTCCTTCCTCAGATTAGGAGACCAAAACTGAACACAATATTCCAGGTTAGGCCTCACCAAGGCCCTGTACAACTGCAGAAAGACTTCCCTGCTCCTACACTCAAATTCCATAGCTATGAAGGCCAACATACCATTTGCCTTCTTTACCGCCTGCTGTACCTACATGCCAACTTTCAATGACTGATGAACCATGACACCCAGGTCTCGTTGCACCTCCCCCTTTCTTAATCTGCCGCCATTCAGATAATATTCTGCCTTTGTGTTTTTGCCCCCAAAGTGGATAACCTCACATTTATTCACATTATACTGCATCTGCCATGCATTTGCCCACTCACCTAACCTGTCCAAGTCACCCTGCAGCCTTTTAGCGTCCTCATCACAGCTCACACCGCCACCCAGTTTAGTGTCATCTGCAAACTTGGAGATATTACACTCAATTCCTTCATCTAAATCATTAATGTATATTGTAAAGAGCTGAGGTCCCAGCATTGAGCCCTGCGACACTCCACTAGTCACTGCCTGCCATCATGAAAAGGACCCGTTTATCCCGACTCTCTGCTTCCTCTCTGCTAACCAGTTCTCTATCCATGTTAGTACATTAACCCAATACCATGTGCTTTGATTTTGCACACCAATCTCAGAGGACGACAGATCCACGGAGGGTCACGACGAACCAGAGGAGGCAGAGGTACATGGGGTCCACACATTCATCACGAATTATCCCCCGATAATGCTGAATGTTGAACTAAATGGACCCCGGTATCAATGGAGCTGGACATGGGCGCAAGCAAGTCCATCATGGGCAAAAAGACTTTCGAAAAATTGTGGTGCACCAAGGCCTCAGGGCCAGTCTTAACTCCAGTTCACAGGAAACTTACACAAAAGAGCTGATTCCTGTAATCGGCAGTGCTACCGTAAAGGTCTCCTATGATGGAGCTGTGCACAAGCTATCACTCTGGTGGTACCGGACGATGGTCCCACGCTGCTCGGCAGGAGCTGGCTGGGAAAGATACGCTGGAACTGGGATGCGTCCAAGCGCTATCGCCCGCTGACTTCATCTGCCCAGGTCTTAAACAAATTTCCTTCGCTGTTCGAACCAGGCATTGGGAAATTCCAAGGAGCAAAAGTGCAGATCCACCTAATTTCGGGGACGCGACCCATCCATCACAAGGCGAGAGCAGTACCGTACACAAGGAGAGAAAAGTAGAGATTGAGCTAGACCGGCTGCAAAGAGAGGGCATCATTTCACCGATCGAGTTCAGTGAGTGGGCCAGCCTGATCTTCCGAGTCCTCAAGGGAGACGGCACCATCAGAATCTGTGGCGATTACAAAGTAACTATCAATCGTTTCTCCCTGCAGGACCAATATCCACTACCAAAGGCTGACGACCTCTTTGCAACGTTGGCGGGAGGAAAGACGTTCATGAAGCAGGATCTGACTTCAGCCTACATGACGCAGGAACTGGAGGAATCATCGAAGGCCCTCACCTGCATCAACACGCATAACAGATGCCCGTTTGGAATCCGATCAGTGGTGGCGATATTCCAGAGAAACATGGAAAGCTTATTGAAGTCGGTCCTGCACACCGTGGTCTTCCAGGACGACATCTTGGTCACAGGTCGGAACACAGTCGAGTATCTGCAGAACCTGGAGGAGGTTCTTATTCGACTCAACCGCATGGGGCTCAGGTTAAAATGCTCGAAGTGTGTTTTCCTGGTGCCTGAAATGGCTTTCCTGGGAAGGAGGATTGCGATGGATGGCATCAGGCCCACCAATGCGAAGACGGAGACAATCGAGAACACACCGAGGCCACAGAATGTGACGGAGCTGCGGTCGTTTCTGGGACTCCTGAACTACTTTGGTAACTTCTTACCGGGTCTCAGCACACTGTTAGAACCACTGCAGGTCTTACTACGTAAAGGGGACAAATGGGTTTATGGCAAAAGCCAAGAAAATGTCTTTGTAAAAGCGAGAAAATTGTTATGCTCTAACAAATTTCTTGTGTTGTATGATCCATGTAAGCGTTTGGTACTAGCATGTGATGCGTCGTCATATGGCGTCGGGTGTATATTGCAACAAGCTAATGATTTCGGGAAACTGCAACCAATTGCTTATGCATCCAGGAGTCTGTCTAAGGCTGAGAGAGCCTCCAGCATGATTGAGAAAGAGGCTTTAGCGTCTGTCTATGGGGTAAAGAAAATGCATCAATAGCTATTTAGGCTAAAATTCGAATTGGAAACTGACCATAAGCCACTTATATCACTGTTTTTCGAGAGTAAAAGGATAAACACCAACACATCAGCCCACATCCAGAGATGAGCGCTCACATTGTCTGCATACAACGATGCCATCCGCCACAGGCCAGGCACAGAAAACTGCGCCGATGCTCTCAGTAGGCTGCCATTGCCCACCACGGGGATGGAAATGGCGCAGCCCGCAGATCTAGCCATGCTTATGGAAGCATTTGAGAGTGATCAATCACCCGTCACTGCCCAGCAGATCAAAATGTGGACAAGCCAGGACCCGTTATTATCTCTAGTCAAAAGCTGTGTGCTTCACGGGAGCTGGTCCAGTGTCCCAGTGGAAATGCAAGAAGAGATAAAGCCGTTCCAGCGGCGCAAAGATGAAATGTCTATACAAGCAAACTGCCTTCTGTGGGGCAATCAAGGAGTGGTCCCCAAGAAGGGCAGAGACACCTTCATCAATGACCTCCACAGTACCCATCCAGGCATCGAAATGATGAAAGCGATAGCCAGATCCCATGTGTGGTGGCCCGGTATCGATGTGGACTTAGAGTCCTGCATTCACAGATGTAATACATGCTAGTAGTTAAGCAATGTACCCAGGGAGGCGCCGCTAAGTTTATGGTCTTGGCCCTCCACACCGTGGTCGAGGGTACACGTCGACTATGCAGGCCCGTTCTTGAGTAAAATGTTCCTTGTGGTTGTAGACGTGTATTCCAAGTGGATTGAATGTGAGATAATGTCGGTTAGCACGTCGGTTTGCCACTCATGGCTTACCCGATGTCCTGGTGAGCGACAACGCGCCATGTTTTACCACTGCTGTGTTCAGAGAATTCATGACCCATAACGGGATCAAACATGTCACATCTGCCCCGTTTAAACCTGCATCCAATGGTCAGGCAGAGAGAGCAGTGCAAACCATCAAGCAAGGCCTGAAGAGGGTAACTGAAGGCTCACTGCAGACTCGCCTATCCCGAGTCCTGCTTAGCTACCGCACGAGACCCCACTCACTGGGATCCCACCTGCTGAACTATTCATGAAAAGAGCACTTAAGACAAGGCTCTCGTTAATTCACCCTGATCTACATGAACAGGTAGAGAGCAGGCTGCTTCAACAAAGTGCATACCATGATAGCGCAAATGTGTCATGCGAGATTGAAATCAATGATCCTGTATTTGTATTGAATTATGGACAAGGTCCCAAGTGGCTTCCCGGCACAGTCGTGGCCAAAGAGGGGAGCAGGGTGTTTCGGGTCAAACTTTCAAATGGACTCATTCACCGGAAACACTTGGACCAAATCAAACTCAGATTGACGGACTATCCTGAGCAACCCACCTTGGACCCTACCTTTTTTGATCCCACAACATACACATCAGTGGCAACCGGCACCACAGTTGACCACGAAGCAAAACCCATCATCCACAGCAGCCCAGCAGGGCCCAACACACCAGGCAGCCCAGCAAGGCCAGCTGCACAGCAGCCCAGCGAGGACCCAACAAATGATTCAACAATACCAGCTTTCACACCGAGACGATCAACCAGGGCAAGAAGGGCTCCAGATCGACACACATTGTAAATAGTTACACTATTGACTTTGGGGTGGGGAATGTTGTTACATATGTGGACTTGTATTCACTCTGTACAGCCACCAGCTGACTCATTCCCCAGAGTCCCAAGGGATCCCATAATCCCTTGGGAGCATAGGTATTTAAGGAGGCCTCACAGGTTGGAGAGGCATTCTGGAAACCTGCAATAAAAGACTAAGGTCACACTTTACTTTGAGTGTTCAGTCTGACTCTTTCTCCATACATAACAGGTTGTACACCAATCACTACTCCAATGGATATGAAAATGAGCTAACGCTGGAAATTCTGCTGCAGTTACCTCGCCAGATCATCAGCAGCCAAAATTCATTTTCCTTTGGCGTAACATTGTCGCGGGTCACTGTGTGGAATTTCCAGGCCAATATGTCTTGTCTGTCCCACATGAACAAATCCATTAATCTGGCATTTCCAGTATGGTTGATGTTGTGATGTGACCAAGTCAGCATGGATTTATGAAAGAGACATCATGCTTGACAAATCTAGAATTTTTTGAGGATGTAACTAGTCGAGTGGACAAGGGAGAACCAGTGGATGTGGTGTATTTGGACTTTCAAAAGGCTTTTGACAAGTTCCCACACAAGAGATTGGTGCGCAAAATTAAAGCACATGGTATTGGGGGTAATGTATTGCTGTGGATAGAGAATTGGTTGGCAGACAGGAAGCAGAGAATAGGGATAAACGGGTCTTTCTCAGAATGGCAGGCAGTGACTCGTGGGGTGCCGCAGGGCTCAGTGCTGGGACCCCAGCTGTTTACAATATACATCAATGATTTCAATGAAGGAATTGAGGGTAATATCTCCAAGTTTGCAGATGACACCAAGCTGGGTGGCAGTGTGAGCTGTGAGGAGGATGCTAAGAGGCTGCAGGGTGTCTTGGACAGATTAGATGAGTGGGCAAATGCATGGCAGATGCAGTATAATGTAGATAAATGTGAGGTTATCCACTTTGGTGGCAAAAACATGAAGGCAGAATGTTATCTGAATGGCGGCAGATTAGGAAAAGGGAAGTGCAACGAAACCTGGGTGTCATGGTACATCAGTCATTGAAAGTTGGCATGCAGGTACAGCAGGCGATGAAGAAGACAAATGGCATGTTGGCCTTCATAGCTAGAGGATTTGATTATAGGAGCAGGGAGGTCTTAATGCAGTTGTACAGGGCCTTGGTGAGGCCTCACCTGGAATATTGTGTTCAGTTTTGGTCTCTTAATCTGAGGAAGGACGTTCTTGCTATTGAGGGAGTGCAGCCAAGGTTCACCAGACTGATTCCCGGGATGGCAGGACTAACATATGAGAAGAGACTGGATCGACTGGGCCTGTATATACTGGAGTTTTGAAGAATGAGAGGGGATCTCATAGAAACATATAAAATTCTGACGGGATTGGACAGGTTAGATGCAGGAAGAATGTTCCCGATGTTGGGAAAGTCCAGAACCAGGGGGTCATAGTCTAAGGATAAGGGGTAAGCCATTTAGGACTGAGATGAGGAGAAACTTCTTCACTCAGAGAGTTTTTAACCTGTGGAATTCTCTACCGCAGAGAGTTGTTGATGCCAGTTCGTTCGATATATTCAAGAGGGTGTTAGATATGGCCCTGACGGCTAAAGGGATCAAGGGGTATGGAGAGAAAGCAGGAAAGGGGTACTGAGGTGAATGATCAGCCATGATCTTATTGAATGGTGGTGCAGGCTCGAAGGGCCGACTCCTGCACCTATTGTCTATGTTTCTATATTTCTATGTGAGCTTATTTCAAAACAGCAATACAGCCTACACAATCTGAATGAACTCTTCACAAAACAATGCTATCAGTTTATTCTCCATGATTATCTTGTCTGTGCAGTTGTTTATGAATGTGATGTGAAACTGATGGTATGCCACTAATCATTATGCAATATTTCCCCTACACCATGGAGCTGCAAGTTTTCTCGGGTCTAGAAATTGCAGTCAATGTAACTGAACACCAGGCGCTGAGTTTTACGGGTGGCCAATTCATACTCATGGCTGTATGCCACCCCGCCTGAGGAGAATTTCTAGACCATGGAACAGGTTCTTCTATTTACAGTTTCCTATATTTCTCCCTGCTTGCGGTTCCAGTTCCGATCAGTATCTTTTTTTAACTGATTTTCTAAGCGGTTAAAATTTTCTTAAAACATTTGGGATGAATTTACCAAGGTAATTGACTCAGCTGAGAAATCTGTCACATCTTTATTTCAATCTGTGGACATGGAATGTGCTCAGTGAGACTGCTAAATTGTCAGACTTACTCATTTTCACCAGTGATGGTCTATCACCAAGTTTGTTTATTTACATCTCTGTAATATTGTCCGTCTCTGTCTTCGCCCCACTCTTATCACCACTGAAACTCGAATGCATAATTTTCTAACCACTTCCAGGGTCAGATTGAATGTTCTCTTTACTTGCCTCCTGAGCTCCATTATTCTCAAACATCCAACTCATTGGCTGCCTGCATCCCTTCCCATTGTTTGCATTCGGGCCTGCTATAGATACCATCTCACGTTCAGTGGCCTCAGTCGCTCACTTAAGTGGTCTGAGCATCTTACTTTTATAGGAGATGACTCTATAACTTCTTTTACAACACCATGCTAGCTTTCATGACTTGGAGTCATATATTTGGATGATTGATTGGTGAATAGGGCTATCCCCTGCAGTCATGACTGATGACTCCAGTAATGTTTCATTGGCAGAAGGGGAGAACAGATATAATAAGCCCCATACCACCACAAGAAATGCGGAGAGCAGACTATAGGAATTAGCAAGTCCTGTTTTGGGTATCTAGATAAATCTGTGGAGCCTTGCAATACAGTGAGTGAGCATGTCAAGAATCATTGCAGCTTGCTGTTCTCTACATAATAACTGTTATGTATATAACCCTTGGCAACCTGTATCACACCACCACCAGAGGGCATACCTGTTGGAGTCCCAAGGGATCCCAGCATATAAGCAGGCCTCCCATGCTTTACCAACACTCTGGAGTTTCAATAAAGGAGCTAAGGTCACACTTACTCATTGTATACAGTACTCAGTTGCACCACTTTATTATGAGCGTAACAATTGGCTACGAGATAACGAACAATCACGCGAAAATGCAAAGAACTGTTGGTATCCTGGAGAAATTCTCAGAAGGGGATGATTGGGAGGCTTTCATGGAGTGACTCGACCAATACTTCATGGTCAACAAGCTGGAAGGGGACGAGAACGCTGCCAAACGAAGGACATTCCTCCTCACCGTCTGTGGGGCAACAACCTCTGGCCTCATGAAGAACCTTCTAGCTCCGGTGAAACCAACAACCAAATCCTATGAAGAACTGTGTACGCTGGTCCGGGAGCACCTAAATCTGAAGGAAAGCGTTTTGGTGGCAAGGTATCGGTTCTACACGTGTGTAGAAGGTCTGAAGGCCAGGAAGTGGCGAGCGATGTCGCCGAACTAAGGTGCCTTGCAGGACATTGTGAATTTGATGGATTCCTTGAGAAAATGCTGAGACTTTTTTGTGCTTGGCATTGGCCATGAGGTTATCCTTTGCAAACTATTGACTGTTGAAACACCGAATCTGAGCAAAGCCATAACGATAGCCCAGGCATTCATGTCCACCAGCGAAAACACCAAACAAATTTCGCAGCAGAAAGAGATTTCAGCTAGTACTGTACACAAAGCAACATCGTTTTCAGGCAGGCAAGCATATGGCAGAACATATACGCCAGCAGCTGCACGACCTCAGATGACCCAGAGTTCGCCATCAATCGTTAATGTGAGTCAGTTAACACCTTGTTGACGCTGCGGAGGTGATCATCGAGCCCATCAATGCCGCTTCAAACATTATGTGTGCAAAGACTGTGGAACAATGGGACACCTCCAGCGAATGTGCAGACGAGTTGCAAACCCTGCAAACCACCATGTTGCAGAGGAAGATCGATCCATGGTGGATCAAACTGACCTAGAGGCTTGAACCGAGGAAGCAGAAGTGTACGGGGTACATACCTTCACCACGAAATGTCCACCGATCATGTTAAAAGTTGAACTGAACGGAATTCCAGTATCCATGGAACTGGACAGGGTGCGAGTCAGTCTATCATGAGCAAAAAGGCCTTCGACAGGTTGTGGTGCAACAAGGCACACAGGCCCAAGCTTAGCCCCATTCATACCAAGCTAAGAACTTACACCAAAGAGCTGATCCCTGTTATTGGCAGAGCAGAAGTAAAAGTCTCCTATGATGGAGCAGTGCACGAACTCCCACTATGGATTGTACCAAGAGATGGTCCCACACTGTTCGGCAGAAGCTGGCTGGCAAAAATCCGCTGGAACTGGGACGACATCCGAGCGCTCTCATCCGTCGATGACGCCTCATGTGCCCAGGTTCTGAGCAAGTTCCCGTCGTTGATTGAGCCAGGCATTGGAAGTTTCTCGGGGCAATGGTGCAGATCCGCTTGGTTCCCGGTACACGGCCCATCTATCACAAGGCACGGGCGGTGCCATATATGATGAGAGAGAAAGTGGAAATTGAGCTGGACAGGTTTTAAAAGGCAACGGCACGGTCCGAATTTGTGGGGACTATAAATTAATGATCAATTGTTTTTCGCTACAGGACCAGTACTCACTACCCAAAGCAGAAGACCTATTTGCAACCCTGGCTGGAGGAAAGACGTTCACCAAGTTGGACCTGACCTCGGCCTACATGATGCAGGAGCTGAAGGAATCTTCGAAAGGCCTCACCTGCATCAACACACACAAAGGTCTGTTCATCTACAATAGATGCCCGTTTGGGATTCGATCGGCCATGGCTATTTTCCAAAGGAACATGGAGAGCCTGCTAAAGTTGGTTCCGCATGTCATGTATTTAACTGTCATTGTAACCCATGTATAAACTGACCTAAGTTGTACACCGTGAGAACATTGACCACTAGATGGTGAACTAGTGGGAGACACTCCTAACCTGGACTTTCAGGTATAAAAGGGGAAGCTCCACCCACCTTCATCACTTCAGTGCTGGTGAATAAAGGTTACTGATCACAAAGTGTCCTTCTCTCAAGTACGGGCCTCGTGTGCATTTATACTGTATAGTAAGGACATATTATTGGCGACGAGAAACTGGGATTTAAAGCACGTGAGCATGGCCACTAGCAGCACAGATGAGAGGTACTGTGTTGGTGATGATTGGGACGATTTTATTGAGAGACGACAGCAAAGTTTCGTCACTAAGGAATGGCTGGGACAGGATTCGGCCGACAAACGCAGGGCTCATCTCCTGACGGTTTGTGGATCCAGGAAGTACTCCCTGATGAAGGACCTTCTAGCACCAGAGAAGCCGGCGGACAAGACTTTTGAAGAGCTCAGTAAGTTGATCGGGGAACATTTTAAACCGGTGAGCAGCATGCACATGGCGAGACACCGGTTTTACACGCACCGGCGGCGAGAAGGGCAAAGCGTTCCAGACTTCGTGGCAGACTTCTGGCAACTGGCGAGCCTATGTAAGTTCCCAGATGCATGCAGAGCGGAGATGCTGCGAGACTTTTTTATTGAGGGCATCGGGCACGCTGGGGTTTTCAGGAAACTGATTGAGACCAAAGACTTGATCCTGGAAACGGCGGCTTTGATGGCTCAAACATTTATCTCAGGGGAGGAAGAGACCAGAATGATGTTTGACAAAAATCTTGGTTTAAATGCAGCAAATGGACAGGGAGTCAACATTGTTAATGCGGCACACAGTTCTCCAGGCAGACAGGGGCAATCGGACATGCCCGAGCATGTAGTCGAACCCAAAGGGGGAATTCAACAAAGACAATGGTTAGCTGAACGGCGATTCATGCCATCGCAAGGGAAAATGCGGCCAGTAATGGGGCCATCAACACCTGTCATTGGTGCGCTTAAAGACAATTACAGAGACAGTCAAAGACGATTGACTGGTAATGGACCTTTTGTTTCCAACAACAGCTCATGTTGGAGGTGTGGAGGCAAACACACAGCCAGAGCTTGCAGGTATCAGCAATATACCTGCAGAAATTGCAATGTCAGTGGTCACTTGGCACGTATGTGCAGGAAGCCTGCAGCCAGGTTGATGTATGAGGAGGGTGGGGACGATGTAAGCCCTACGAGGCCAAATGGACACTGGGGGAAATCGATGGAAACTGAAGTTCAGCGAGTTCATGTGGAGCACATATACAGTTCATACACCAGGACGCCACCAATAATGATGAAAGTGTTCCTCAGTGGCATCCCAGTATCAATGGAGCTAGACACAGGGGCCAGCCAGTCCCTGATGAGTATCAAACAGTTCGACAAGTTGTGGGCGTCCAAGGCCAGGAGGCCAAAATTATTGCCAATTGACGCACAGCTATGGACATATGCAAAGGAAATCATTCAGGTGCTAGGCAGCGCTACAGTAGTCGTGACCCACAAAGATTCAGAGAACAGGTTGCCACTCTGGATTGTCCTGGGGGATGGTCCTGCACTACTGGGGAGGAGTTGGCTTGCTGTCATGAACTGGAAATGGGACGATGTCAATGCAATTTCTTCTGTGGAGCGAATATCATGCTCACAGGTCCTGGACAAATTTGACTCACTATTTCAACCCGGTATTGGCACTTTCATGGGGACCAAGGTAGTGATTCACATAAACCCGGACGCCAGGCCAGTACACCACAAGGCCAGAGCGGTGCCGTACGTGATGAGGGAAAAGATAGAAGGCGAAATGGATCGCCTGCTGAGAGAAGGTCACTCTGTGACCAGTAACCTTTATTCACCAGCACTGAAGTGATGAAGGTGGGTGGAGTTTCCCCTTTTGTACCTGAAAGTCCAGGTTAGGAGTGTCTCCCACAAGTTCACCACCTAGTGGTCAATGTTCTCACGGTGGACAACTTAGGTCAGTTTATACATGGGCTACAATGACAGTTAAATACAGGACATCACATCACCGTGGTGCTGCCTAGCACGGGTATGATCTCCTTTGTATATGTCCGTAGCTGTGTGTCAATTGGCACTGAAAACTGCGCAGATGCACTCAGCAGGCTCCCACTAGCCACCACCGAGGGGGCCACCGAGCATGCTGCTGAGATGGTCATGGCTGTTGAAGCTTTCGAAAGCGAAGGCTCACCAGTGACAGCCCGTCAGATTAAAGTCTGGACAAATACAGACTCGCTACTGTCTTTAGTCAAGAAATGTGTCCTGAATGGGGACTGGGCAGCCACGTACGGGGCATGCCCTGAGGAATTCAAACCATTTCACAGGTGCAAGGATGAACTCTCGATTCAGGCTGATTGCCTACTATGGGGAAACTGAGAAGTCATGCCCCAGATGGGCAGAGAGATGTTCATCAGAGAACTCCACAATGAGCACCCAGGCATTGTCATGATGAAGGCAATTGCCAGGTCACATGTTTGGTGGTCAGGGATTGATGCAGACCTGGAACTTTGTGTTCGCAGGTGCAACACGTGTACCCAGCTGGGCAATGCACCCAGGGAAGCCCCCCTTAGCCCCTGGTCCTGGCCCGCCAAGCCATGGTCACGCATCCATGTGGACTACTTAGGTCCTTTCGTGGGAAAAATGTTTTTGGTTGTAGTAGACGCCTACTCCAAATGGATCAAGTGTGACATTCTCAATTCAAGCACATCCTCTGCTACGATAGAAAGTCTACTGGCAATGTTCGGTGCCCATGACCTACCGGACGTCTTGTTCAGCGACAATGGCCCGTGCTTTACAAGCATTGAATTCCAGGACTTCATGGCAGGAAATGGTATCAACCATGTCAGAACGGCACCGTTCAAGCCGGCCTCAAACGGCCAGGCGGAACGAGCAGTGCAGATAATCAAACAGGGGATGCTCAGAATCCAAGGGGGTTCCCTACAAAGCCGCTTATCACGCCTCCTGTTGGCCAATAGATCCCGACCACACTCGCTCACAGGGGTCCCACCCGCAGAGCTGCTAATGAAAAGGACGCTCAAAACCAGGTTATCCCTTATATACCCCACCATGAAAGAAATTGTTGAGAGCAGGCGCCAGTCACAATGTGACTATCATGACGGGAATGCGAGGGCGTGATGTAGTAATGTCAATGACCCTGTCTTTGTCCTCAAGCAGACACTCAGGCCAGCGCTCAACAACCGGAGTCCCAACTCAATCACTCTACAAGGGAGCGTAAATAACCACAGAGACTTAACCTGTGATCCCAATAAGACTTTGGGGGGGAGGTGATGTCATGTATTTAACTGTCATTGTAACCCATGTATAAACTGACCTAAGTTGTACACCATGAGAACATTGACCACTAGGTGGTGAACTTGTGGGAGACACCCCTAACCTGGAATTTCAGGTATAAAAGGGGAAGCTCCACCCACCTTCATCACTTCAGTGCTGGAATAAAGGTTATTGGTCACAGAGTGAGCTTCTCTCAAGTATGGACCTCGTGTGCATTTATACTGTATAGTAAAGACATATTACCGCACACTATGGTTTTCCAGGACGACATATCGGTCACAGGTCGGGACACCATCGAACACTTGCAGAACCTGGAAGAGGTTCTAAGTCGGCTAGATCGCGTAGGACTCAGGTTGAAACGCTCGATGTGTGTTTTTCTGGCGCCAGAGGTCGAGTTCTTAGGGAGAAGAATCGCGGCAGATGGCATCAGACCCACCAACGCCAAGACGGAGGCCATCAAGAACGCGCCGAGACCATAGAACGTGACAGAGCTGCGGTCGTTCCTGGGACTCCTCAACTATTTCGGTAATTTCCTACCCGGGTTAAGCATCTTGCTAGAACCCCTACATGTGCTACTGCGCAAGGGAGACGACTGGGTATGGGTGAAATCACCAGAGGCTGCTTTTGAGAAAGCCAGAAATCTGTTATGTTCCAACAAACTGCTTGTTCTGTATAGCCCATGTAAACGATTAGTGCTAACTTGCGATGCATCGTCATATGGGGTCGGGCGTGTGTTACAACAGGCTAACGAATCTGGAACATTACAAGCAGTCGCTTATGCACCCAGGAGTTTGTCCAAGGCCGAAAGGGCTTACAGCATGATTGAAGAAGCAGCTCTGGCAAGCGTTTACGGGGTGAAAAAAATGCACCAGTATCTGTTTGGTTTCAAGTTTGAGCTAGAAACTGACCATAAACCGTTCATATTGCTGTTCTCAGAGAGTAAAGGGATTAACACCAATGCCTCTGCCCGCATCCAAAGATGGGCGGTCACCCTGTCAGCATACAACTATGTAATCTGCCACAGACCAGGCACAGGGAACTGCGCTGATGCTCTCAGTCGGCTACCATTGCCCACCACCGGGGTGGAAATGGCACAGCCTGCAGACTTGCTCTTGGTGATGGATGCATTTGAAAACAAAAAGTCACCCGTTACGACCTGCCAGATCAGGACCTGGACCAGCCAAGATCCTTTACTGTCCCTGGTAAAAAACTGTGTCCTCCATGGGAGCTGGTCCAGCATCTCAGCAGAGATGCATGACGAGATCAAGCTGTTCCAGCGGCGCAAGAGATGAAATGTCCATACAGGCAGACTGTCTTTTGTGGGGTAATTGCATGGTTTTGCCTAAGAAAGGCAGAGAAACATTCATACGCGACCTACACAGTACCCACCCAGGCATAGTAATGATGAAAGCTATAGCCAGATCCCATGTGTGGTGGCCCGGCATCGACTCAGACTTAGAGTCATGTGTGCGCCAATAAAACATTTGCTCTCAACTGAGCAATACACCCAGAGAGGCACCGCTAAGTTTGTGGTCATGGCCCTCCAAACCGTGGTCTAGGATCCACGTTGACTTTGCGGGCCCATTTCTAGGCAAAATGTTTTTGGTTGTTGTGGATGCTTATTCAAAATGGATTGAGTGTGTAATAATGTCCGTAAGCACGTCCACTGCCACCATCAAAAGCCTATGAGCCATGTTTGCCATGCATGGCCTGCCTGATGTCCTTGTCAGTGACAATGGGCCGTGTTTCACCAGTGCTGAATTCAAGGAATTCATGACCCGCAATGGGATCAAGCATGTCACATCTGCCCCATTCAAGCCCACATCCAACGGCCAGGCAGAACGGGCAGTCCAAACCATCAAGCAAAGCTTGAAACATGTGTCGGAAAGCTCCCTGCCGACCCTCCTGTCACAAGTCCTGCTCTGCTACCGCACCAGACCCCACTCGCTCACCGGGGTTCCCCCAGCCGAGCTGCTCATGAAAAGGGCGCTCAAAACAAAGCTCTCTCTTGTCCACCCTGATCTCCATGATCACGTCAAGGGCAGGTGGCATCAACAAAGTTTGTACCATTATCGCGCAAACTTGTCATGCGATATTGAAGTCAATGACCCTGTATTTGTACTCAACTATGGACATGGTCCCAAATGGCTTGCTGGCACTGTCATAGCCAATGAAGGGAGTAGGGTGTTTAAGGTCAAACTGGCTAATGGACTAACGTGCAGAAAGCATTTGGACCAAACCAAATTGCGATTCACAAACAGCCACGAGCAACCCGAAGAGGACACCATCAACTTCGACCCTCCGACACACACACACAATTGACAACCGACATCATGGTTAACCACGAAGCTGAACTCACCATCCCCAGCAGCCCGGCAAGGCCAACTGCTCAGCAGCTCAGCGAAGAACCAACCAACTCACCCACACCTGCATTTGTACCGAAACGATCGACAAGGGAACGAAAAGCCCCAGATCGTCTCACGCTGTAAATAAGTGTACCAATGACTTTTGGAGGGAGTGATGTTATGTCTGTAACTCTTGGCAACCTGTATCATACCACCACCAGAGTGCCTACCTGTTAGAGTCCCAAGGGATCCCAGCATCCCTTGGGAGCACTGTATATAAGCAGGCCTCCCATGCTGTACCAACACTCTGGAGTTTAAATAAAGGAGCTAAGGTCACACTTACTCATTGCCTACAGTACTCAGTTGCACCACTTCATTATGAGTGTAACAGTAACTACAATGGAGCCTTTGGTGGAAGTTAAAAGTATCCCCAAGGAGGATGGTAGGGTAGGAGGTGAGTGGCAGAGGATGTGTATTGATCAGCGTACCTTGACTTACCTTGGTCTTCCTTGTGGAGTCATTTAACCTCTTCTTGCACTGCACAACAGTTCTTGGGCTGGTGCAGGTTACACTGACTGCCTCTGCCACTTCCCTCCAGGCAGATTGTGCTATCCTCTTATGGGACCTCCTGCCCTCAGTGCTCAGAACGTTACCTCTTCTGGCCCTCACTTTAGCCGACAACACCTCCAGAGGTACATTTGAGAATCTCGGTGACCCTTGCAGCTGCTGATCACCTCTTGTCCTCCCTTGAGGTGCTGTTGCGCTACCTCAGACATTTCTGCCATTCTTCTTCCTTCTGCTCGGAAAATGATGCTCCCCTTTAACTGGCTGCAGCTTTTAAAGGCTGTACTGAACTATATTTCCCTCCCTTGCAGTGATGGTAAAACTTATCAAGAATGGTATTACCACTGTAGATCTGCCCAGCATAGCAAATGAGGGCCCGGGAGTAAATTGTAACAAGATTGTGGCAGGCTGGTGGCTAATATTTCTGTGATGGTGCTAATTCACAACAGATGAGGAGTTCAGCTCTTTATGTCCTCATGGGGGTGATAAGAGGCCATGTGGATTCAACTGCACACACAGAGGTGGGAAGAAGGTTAATCTGTAAAAAAAAAAGGCACGATATTTAATAAAAAATTGATTTGAAATGCAAGAACAAATTGAACTGAAATTCAGCGCATATTATGGTGTGACTGAATAACAATAGGGAATTACTTGTGCAGCGCTTCAACCTTTTCACGTGCTTCAATCACTTTGGCCTGTCCTTGGCTGGGAATGTCCTCAGAGCTGCTTCCACTCTGCCACCGTAACTTGGCCCGTAGTCCGGTGGAAGCCCCGGTGAAGCTACGGTGACAGAGCAGGAGCAGTTCCAAGGAAATTCAAGTCGGCACATAGATTATAACCACCGCTTCTCAGAAAGCAGGTGCTGGTAATGGTTCTGCTGTTCATAAAATCATAGAAATTTACGGCAAGGAAGGAGGCCATTTCGGCCCATCGTGTCCGTGCCGGCCGACAAACAGCTATCCAGCCTAATCCCACTTTCCATCTCTTGGTCCGTAGCCTTGCAGGTTATAGCACTTCAAGTGCACATCCAAGCACCCCTTAAATGTGGTGAGGGTTTCTGTCATGCTTGTAACCTTCACATAACTGTAACCTTTATGTAATAACACTGTACACTGTATACACCTGAGAAATGCACACCTTGACCACAGGGGGTGAACTTGTGGGAGACACTCCTCACCTGGTCATCCAGGTATATAAAGGGAGGTTCCACGCAGGGTCATCACTCCTTGGTCCTGTGAATAAAGGTACAGGTCACAGAGTGACCTTGTCTCCAGTATGTGCCTCGTGTTGATTTGCTGTAGTGTGTAAGAAGTTAACATTTGGCAACGAGAAACGGGAATCAACGACTCAAGAGAATGGCCACTGGTAGCACGGAGGAACGGTACTGTGTTGGTGAGGACTGGGACAATTTCGTTGAGAGGCTCCAGCAAAGCTTCGTCATGAAGGACTGACTGGGAACGGCAGTGGCTGACAAGCGAAGGGCGCATCTACTGACCAGCTGTGGACCTAAGACGTACGCGCTATGAAAGACCTGCTCGCACCCGAGAAGCCGGCGGACAAGACCTTCGAGGAGCTCAGCAAACTGATCAGTGAGCACCTCAAACCGGCGAGATTCTATACGCATCGATGTCGGAAATGGTAGAGCATACCAGACTTCGCTGCGGACCTTCGGCGCTTGGCCAGCCTCTGTAAGTTCACAGACACCTGCAGCGGGGAGATGTTATGGGATTTCTTCATTGTGGGCATTGATCATGCCGGGATTTTTAGGAAGCTAATTGAGACCAAGAACTTGACCTTGGAAGCAGCGGCGTTGATGGCTCAAACCTTCATGGCGGGGGAGGAGGAAACCAAGATCATATACGCACGCAACTCTGCTCCCAACGTGGCGGTGGAGCAGGGAGATAACATAGTAAACACGACTCAGAACCCCGTAGGCAGGCAAAGGCAATTCGACACCAACCAGGCAGTAACAGACTCTAGGGTGGGCCCTCAACAGAGACAATGACAGGTTGAATGGACATTTATACCATCACAAGGGACAATACGTCCCGGGATGTGACGATTGACACCGACAAACAGAGTGCTCAAGAGTAATCAAAGAGACAATCAGAGAGGAATGCCTGGTAACAGCTCTTTTGTTCACAGCAATCTCAGCTCATGCTGGAGGTGCGGGGGCAATCATGCCTCGAAGACCTGCCGGTTTCAACAATTCATCTGTAGAAATTGTAACTTGAGCGGACATTTAGCCAGGATGTGCAGGAAGCCCGCAGCGAGGCTGGTTTACGAAGTGCATGAACCACAAGAGGGGTCTGCAAGGCAGGAGTATGCCTGGGACACAGCAATGGACACCGAAGTTCAGCGGGTCCAGGTGGCAAATGTCCACAGCTCATACACAAAAACGCCACCTATGATGATGAGAGTACTGTTAAATGGCATCCTGGTACACATGGAGCTGGACACAGGAGCCAGCCAGTCACTTATGAGTGTCCAACAATTCGAGAAACTGTGGCCACTCAGAGCTAGCAGACCCAAACTAGAACGCATTGATACGCAATTACGGACGTACACCAAAGAGATCATCCCAGTGCTAGGCAGTGCAATGTTGGTGGTCACACATAATGGATCTCAGAACTGGCTGCCACTCTGGATTGTCCCGGGAAATGGTCCCGCGCTTTTGGGGAGGAGCTGGCTAGCCGAGATGAACTGGAAATGGAGGGATGTGCACGCCATTTCATCTGTGGAGCGAAGTTCATGCTCACAGGTCCTTCAAAAGTTGAGTCATTATTTCAAACTGGCGTCGGGACTTTCAAAGGTACCAAAGTGGTGATACGCATCACCCCGGACGCCACACCAGTGCACCACAAAGCCAGAGCTGTGCCGTATGTGATGCAGGAGAAAATTGAGAGTGAGTTGGACAGGTTGCTAAGAGAGGGCATAATTTTGCCTATTGAATTCAGCGACTGGGCAAACCCCATCGTCCCCGTTCTAAAAATGGATGGCTCGGTCAGGATCTGTGGCGACTACAAGGCCATCATCAACCGAGTGTCCCTTCAGGACCAATACCCGCTTCCGAGAGCGGAGGATCTTTTTGCCAGGTTGGCAGGTGGTAAGCTGTTCACCAAGTTGGATCTCACTTCGGCCTACATCATTCAGGAAAGGCCGAAGAATCCAAGCTACTGACCACCATCACCATGCACAAGGGGCTGTTTGTCTACAACAGATGTCGGTTTGGCATTCGTTCAGCAGCTGCTATCTTTCAGAGGAACTGGAAAGCCTGCTCCAATCCATCCCCGGAACAATCTTATTTCAGGACGACATCCTTATCACGGGTCGAGACACCGAGGAATACCTCCACAACCTGGAGGAGATGCTACGCTGACTAGACCGGGTAGGCCTGCGACTAAAGAAGTTCAAGTGTGTGTTTTTGACCCCAGAGGTCGAGCTTTTGGGCAGGAGGTTTCCCGCAGATGGGATCCGGCCCACCGAATCCAAAACGGAGGCGATCCGTCGTGCACCCAGGCCCAGCAACACATCAGAGTTGCATTCATTTCTGGGACTATTGAACTATTTCGGGAACTTTCTACTGAACTTAAGTACATTGCTGGAACCGCTACACGTGCTCCTGCGTAAGGGTTGCGATTGGTTTTGGGGGGACTGTCAGGAACGGGCTTTCAATCGGGCGCGGAACCTGCTTTGTTCTAATAAGTTATTGACCCTGTACGACCCCTGTAAGAAATTGGTTTTGACATGCTATGCATCATTCTATGGGGTTGGGTGCGTGTTGCAGCAGAGAAATGATGAGGGCCAAGTCCAACCTGTGGCTTATGCCTCCAGGTCGCTCTCCCAAGCAGAAAGGGGGTATGGGATGGTTGAAAAGGAAGCACTCGCATGTGTCCACGGGGTGAAAAAGATGCACCAGTACCTTTTTGGCAGAAGGTTCGAGTTAGAAACGGACCACAAACCATTAACATCCCTGTTATCCGACAGCAAAGCTGTCAATGCCAATGCGTCAGCTCGCATACAGCGATGGGCTCTCACGCTGGCTGCGTATGACTACACCATACGGCACCGGTTAGGCACCGAAAATTGCGCTGACGCGCTCAGCAGGCTTCCACTGGTCACCACCAAGGGGGCAGCAGAGCAAAACGCGGAGATGGTCATGGCTGTCGATGCCTTTGACAGCGCAGGCTCCCCCATCACAGCCCACCAGATCAAAACCTGGACAAACAGAGATCCCCTCCTATCTCTGATTAAGAAATATGTCCTGACTGGGGATTGGGCGCCCGCACACGGAGCATGCCCTGAAGAGATCAGACCGTTTCACAGTCGGATGGATGAACTCTCCATCCAAGCCGACTGCCTACTATGGGGCAGCCGGGTAGTCATGCCCCAGAGGGGTAGGGAAGCATTCACCAGGGAACTCCACAGCGAGCACCCAGGCATCATGCTTATGAAGGCCATTGCACGGTCACATGTATGGTGGCCGGGAATTGATGCAGACCTGGAACACTGTGTTCGTAGGTGCACGACGTGTGCCCAGCTGGGCAATGTCCCCAGGGAGGCCCCACTCAGTCCGTGGCCCTGGCCCACCAAGCTATGATCACGTATTCACGTAGACTACGCAGGCCCGTTCATGGGAAAAATGTTCCTCATTGTTGTTGATGCGTACTCGAAATGGATCGAGTGCATCATATTGAATTCGTGCACGACATCCACCACAGTGGAGAGTCTGCGTACGGTCTTTGCAACCCTTGCCGGATATCCTAGTTAGCGACAATGGCCTGTGTTTCACTAGCCATGAATTCCGGGAGTTCATGTCAGGTAATGGCATCAAACATGTTAGGACAGCACCGTTCAAGTCAGCTTCCAATGGTCAGGCGGAACATGCGGTCCAAATCATAAAGCAACGCATGCTCCGGATTCAAGGACCCTCCCTTCAATATCGTCTATTGCGCCTCCTGCTGGCCTACAGGTCCCGATCGCACTTGCTCACTGGAGCCCTGCCAGCGCAACTACTCATGAAACGTACACTAAAAACTCGGCTGTCCCTCATTCATCCAGTCTTGTTAGACATTGTTGAGGGCAAGCGCCGGTCCCAAAATGAGTGCCATGACCATAACTCAAAGGGGAGATGGATAGAAATCGATGACCCTGTATTTGTTCTTAATCACGTGTGGGGCCCAAGTGGCTCGTGGGTACTGTAATTGGTAAAGAGGGGAATAGGGTCATAGTGGTCAGACTCAACAATGGGCAGATATGCCGCAAGCATCTGGACCAAGTAAAAAAAAGGTTCAACATGGACACTGAGGAACCTGAGGAAAATCATGAGATGCTGCCCACACCACTGCCAGAGAATGAGCAACAAGAACCGTCAGCAGCATGCACAGTCTCTGCGGTCAGCCCGGACAGGCCGGAATCACCACAGGTGTCAAAGAAGCATGCCAAGGCTCAACAACCAGAGCCTCAACTGCGGCACTCCACGAGAGAGCGTTGACCATCTGAAAGACTCAATCTTTGACCCAAAGATGTTGGGGGGAGATGATGTCATGTTTGTAACCTTCACATAACTGTATCCTTTATGTAACAACACTGTACACTGTATACACCTGAGAAATGCACACCTTGACCAAAGGGGGTGAACTTGTGGGAGACACTCCTCACTTGGTCATCAAGGTATATAAAAGGAGATCGCACGCAGGGTCATCACTCCTTGATCCTGTGAATAAAGGTACAGGTCACAGAGTGACCTTGTCTCCAGTATGTGCCTCGTGTTGATTTGCTGTAGTGTGTAAGAACTTAACAGTTTCTGCCTCTACCATCCTTTCAGGCAATGAGTTCCAGACCCCACCACCCTCTGAGTGAAGAAATTTCTCCTCATATCTCCTCTAAACTGCTTCCCAATTACTTTTAATCGATGTCCCCTGGTTATTGACCCCTCTGCCAAGGGAAATAGATCTTTCCTATCCACTCTATCTAGGTCCCTCATAATTGTATACATCTCAATAAGGTCACCCCTCAGCCTCCTCTGTTTCAAGGAAAACAAACTCGGCCTATTCAATCTTTCCTCATAGCTAAAATTTTCCAGACCAGGCAACATCCTCGCAAATCTTCTCTGCACCCTCTCTAGTGCAATCACATCTTTCCTATAATGAGGTGACCAGACTGCACACAGTACTCTAGCTGTGGCCTTACTAGTGTTTTATACAGTTGAAGCATAACCTTGTATTCTATGCTTTGATCAATAAAGACAAGTATTCCGTAGGCGTTCTTCGCCACCTTATCTATCTGGCCTGCTACCTTCAGGGATCTGTGGAACTGCACTCTAAGGTCCCTTTGTTCCTCTACACATCTCAGTGTCCTACCATTTAATGTGTATTCCCTTTCTTTGTTAGCCCTCCCCAAATGCATTAACTCACACTTCACCGGATTGAATTCCATTTGCCACTGTTCTGCCCACCTGACCAGTTCATTGATATCCTCCTGCAGTCCGCAGCTTTCTTCTTCATTATCAACCACACAGCCTATTTTTGTATCATCTGCAAACTTCTTAATCATACCCCCTATATTCAAGTCCAAATCATTGATATATACCACAAAAAGCAAGGGATCTAGTACTGATCCCTGTGGAACCCCACTGGAAATATCTTTCCAATCACAAAAACACCCATCAACCATTACGCTTTGCTTCCTGCCTCTGAGGCAATTTTGGATCCAACTTGTCACTTTGCCCCGGATCCCATGGGCTTTTACTTTTGTAACTCATCTTCCATGTGGGACCTTATCAAAAGCCTTGCTAAAATCCATATAAACCTGAAGCTCTATTTCACAATGCGAAGAGCGTTCTTGATAATTAACTGTGCAGATAGCTGTTAACAGATATGATGTAATTGGAATTACGGAGACATGGCTCCGGAGTAACCAAAGCTGGGAACTCAACATCCAGGGGTATTCAATATTCAGGAAGGACCGACAGAAAGGAAAAGGAGGTGGGGTAGCGTTGCTGGCTAAAGAGGAGATTAATGCAATAGTAAGGAATAGACATTAGCTTGGATGATGTGGAATCTGTATGGGTAGAGCTGCAGAACACCAAAGGGCAGAAAATGCTAGTGGGAGTTGTGTACAAACCACCAAACAGTAGTAGTGAGGTTGGGAATGGCATCAAACAGGAAATTAGGGATGCGTGCAATAAAGGTACAGCAGTTATAATGGGTGACTTTAATCTACATATAGATTGGGCTAACCAAACTGGTAGCAATACGGTGGAGGAGGATTTCCTGGAGTGTATAAGGGATGGTTTTCTAGACCAATATGTCGAGGAACCAACGAGAGAGCTGGCCATCCTAGACTGGGTGTTGTGTAATGAGAGAGGATTAATTAGCAATCTTGTTGTGCGAGGCCCCTTGGGAAACAGTGACCATAATATGGTAGAATTCTTCATTAAGATAGAGAGTGACACAGTTAATTCAGAGACTAGGGTCCTGAACTTAAAGAAAGGTAACTTCGATGGTATGAGATGTGAAAAATTGGCTAGAATAGACTGGTGAATGATACTTAAAGGGTTGACGGAGGATAGGCAATGGCAGACATTTAAAGATCACATGGCTGAACTTCAACAATTGTACATCGCTGTCAGGCGTAAAAATAAAACGGGGAAGGTGGCTCAACCGTGGCTAACAAGGGAAATTAGGGATAGTGTTAAATCCAAGGAAGAGGCATATAAATTGGTCAGAAAAAGCAGCAAACCTGAGGACTGGGAGAAATTTAGAATTCAGCAGAGGAGGACAAAGGGGTTAATTAGGAGGGGGGGAAATAGAGTATGGGAGTAAGCTTGCAGGGAACATAAAAACTGACTGCAAAAGCTTCTATTGATATGTGAAGAGAAAAAGATTAGTGAAGACAAATGTAGTCATTCAGAATCAGGTGAATTTATAATGGGGAACAAAAAAATGGCAGACCAATTGAACAAATACTTTGGTTCTGTCTTCACTAAGGAAGACACAAATAACCTTCTGGAAATACTAGGGGACCAAGGGTCAAGCGAGAAGAAGGAACTGAAGGAAATTCTTATTAGTCAGGAAATTGTGTTAGGATAATTGATGGGATTGAAGGCCGATAAATCCCTGGGGCCTGATAGTCTGCATCCCAGAGAATTATAAATTGGTTCGCCTGACATCGGTAGTGGGGAAAATGTTGGAATCAATTATTAAAGATGTAATAGCAGCACATTTGGAAAGCAGTGACAGGATCAGTCCAAGTCAGCATGGATTTATGAAAGGGAAATCATGCTTGACAAATCTTCTAGAATATTTTGAGGATGTAACTAATAGAGTGGACAAGGGAGAACCAGTGGATGTGGTGTATTTGGACTTTCAAAAGTTTTTGACAAGGTCCCACACAAGAGATTAGTGTGCAAAATTAAAGCACATGGTATTGGGGGTAATGTATTGACGTGGATAGAGAACTGGTTGGCAGACAGGAAGCAAAGAGTGGGAATAAACGGGTCCTTTTCAGAATTGCAGATAGTGACTAGTGGGGTACCGCAAGGTTCAGTGCTGGGACCCCAGCTATTTACAATATACATTAATGATTTGGACGAAGGAATTGAATGTAATATCTCCAAGTTTGCAGATGACACTAAGCTGAGTGGCAGTGTGTGCTGTCAGGAGGATGCTAAGAGGCTGCAGGGTGACTTGGACTGATTAGGTGAGTGGGCAAATGCATGGCAGATGCCGAATATATAGATAAATGTGAGGTTATCCACTTTGGTGGCAAAAACTGGAAGGCAGAATATTATCTGAATGGTGACAGATTAGGAAAAGGGGAGGTGCAACGAGACCTGGGTGTCATGGTACATCAGTCATTGAAAGTTGGCATGCAGGTACAGCAGGCGTTGAAGAAGGCAAATGGCATGT
The DNA here is from genome assembly GCF_044704955.1 of Pristiophorus japonicus. NCBI lineage: Eukaryota > Metazoa > Chordata > Chondrichthyes > Pristiophoridae > Pristiophorus > Pristiophorus japonicus. Next base: position 310,066,416 of record NC_091977.1, read on the forward strand.
TGGCCTTCATAGCGAGAGGATTTGAGTATAGGAGCAGGGAGGTCTTATTGCAGTTGTACAGGGCCTTGGTGAGGTCACACCTTGAATATTGTGTACAGTTTTGGTCTCGTAATCTGAGGAAGGACATTCTTGCTATTGAGGGAGTGCAGCAAAGGTTCACCAGACTGATTCCAGGGATGACAGGACTGACATATGAAGAAAGACTGGATCGACTAGGCTTATATTCACTGGAATTTAGAAGAATGAGAAGGGATCTCATAGAAACATATAAAATTCTGATGGGATTGGACAGGTTAGATGCAGGAAGAATGTTCCCAATGTTGGGGAAGTCCAGAACCAGGGGTCACAGTCTAAGGGTAAGAGGTAAGTCATTTAGGACCAAAATGAGGAGAAACTTCTTCACTCAGAGAATTGTGAACCTGTGGAATTCTCTACCACAGAAAGTTGTTGAGACCAGTTCATTAGATATATTCAAAAGGGAGTTAGGTATGGCTCTTATGGCTGAAAGGATCAAGGGTTATGCAGGAATGGGGTAGTAAATTTGCAAAAATGATCAGCCATGATCATATTGAATGGTGGTGCAGGCTCGAAGGGTCGAATGGCCTACTGCTGCACTTATTTTCTATGTTTCTACGTCTACACCACATCAAATGCACTACCCTCATTGAACCTCTGTGTTACCTCTTCAAAAAATTTAATCAAGTTAGTCAGAAACGATCTTCCATTAACAAATCCATTCTGGCAGTCCTTGATTAATCCGTGTCTTTTTAAATGAAGATTTATCCTGTCCCTCAGAATTTCTTGCAATAATTTTCCCACCGCTGAAGTTAAGCTGTCCTGTAATTACTCGGTCTACCCTTTCTCCCTTTTTAAACAACGGTTTGCCATTTACACCTTCTCTAGACCCGTCTTTTGTTTCTTTACTTATCCCATTACCACCCACCTTTGCACCATCATCCCTTTTGTCATTTATTCACTCCTGCCTTCCACCCTGTAGGATTTGGATCACAGGTCACACACAGATTACCCAAAGGGTTTTAGGAGTTGTAAAGTGTTTCATCAAAGAGCGATAGTTTTAAGCATAATCAGATGCAACACGTGATTCAGATGGATATAGTAGACATGCAACCCGTGACAGATGAGAGCGATCTATGGCCCTGGAACAGAACGAACGGTTGGATGGTGAGGCAGAACGGTGGTCTCGGATTGTGTGGATTCCTGCAATCTGAGGCAGTGGTTACTTCTGTTGGGTCATCCCTCAAGCTGTTCGAGATGTTAGGTCGTAGCCAGCATACGTCCACCTCGAGAAAGCTGTCCCCCCTAACTGCCTGTTTTTCTCTCTTGGTCGCCTGTTTTTATACCTTATTTCGATGGACTGGTAGGTATTGGTGTCAATTATTTTTACCCACCCCATGGTTCAAGTATAGGCCCCTCCCATCCTCCTGAGGTCAGCTTTTTCATTGTCTCTATTCTAAACGTCTTGTGTTTCTAAAGACTTTTGCTTATCGCACTGGCTCCATGCGGCCTCCTTTATCAGTTTAGATATGTCGGCTGGGAGGCCTGTCCTTTCGTGTTCTGACCTTGTAATGGTCTGAGCCCTCTGTGTAGTTCTTATCTCACGTGGCTGGAATTCCTTATTTTATAAAATCATTATTTTTTTTAATAATTTGCAATTTCTTCGGTTTCATAATTTCTTACAATTCCCTACTTTGAGAAGGAAATATCCTTATTGACTTCTCACAATTGGCTCCTGACTACTCGAGCTATTTCCAAGTTATTTGCTTTTTGCTTTCTCCACTTGGGTGTTAGTTAGTAGGGAGACTCAGAATTGAAGATTTCCCCCTTACAGTCCATTCCTTTGAGGGGAAGGAGCTACCTCTGACCCCTTACTCAAATTTGGTATTCCAATTCTGCCCTGCCTGGGGTGTCTTCTGTTTCTTCCATTTTTCCTGATCTTACCCCGCCTGGGATCTCCTCTACATTGCTTCGGATCTTCTCTTTTGGTGTGTTCAATTATGTTTTTTTTGGCGCTGGTCAGTCATGGACATGAGTATACAATTGGCTTATGCATCAAAGTCTTGCTACATGGGGTACATATATCAAATACACTATCAACAACAACTTGTATTTATATAGAGCCTTTAACATAGTAAAATGTCCCAAGGTGCTTCACAGGAGTGTTATAAGACAAAACAAATAAATTTTACACCGAGCCACATAAGAAGAAATTACGGCAGATAACCAAAAGCTTTTATGTTTTAAGAAGCGTCTTAAAGGAGGAAAGAGAGGTAGCGAGGTGGAGAGGCTAGGGAGGGAGTTCCAGAGTTAAGGACCCAAGCAGCTGAAGGCATGGCCACCGATGGTGGAGCAGTTATAATCAGGGATCATTACAAGTTGGAGAACTACCAGAGTGTGTGAAATAATATGAACCTAAGGGTGTGCTGATATATTAAGCCCAATATCCCACCAATGTGAGTCGTCCCCTATGCTGACAATTTCAATATCTATGGAACAGATCCTGTTAGGCCCGTAAAGCATGGTAGTTGCAGTGGTAGTGACACAGGAGGCACCACCAAAACTACCTCATACTGGATTCGTACTGGCTTTTCCCACGCTCTGTTACCTATAAAACACAATTATTACAGCCACAGTTAAATTCAGCCTTACAATCATTTCAAGCGCCAATACAGTTTCATATCTAATTAACAAGTCATGGATTTAAAAGATTCTCCAGATTTTACTTTTACTCGTATCCATCTTGTGGATAATTCTTGCTAAATTTATTTCTCCCTAGCCTTCAATTGTCCCAATCCAAATTCTATGTAACTCTCCACTTCAATTTCAATTTCAATCTCTCCAACAGGTACCGGTGTGTTGAATTCTAACCTGATTGTTTCATTAATTAAATAGTTTTTCAATGGAGTATGTGTCAATGTTTTAAAAGTTGTCTCACTCTTCTGAGCCACATTAACCATTTCCTGTCTTGCTGTTGCCAAGTAACTGAGCATGTCTGAGACCCATTCTTCAGTGCAAGTTTACCATACATTTCCGGATGGTTAATCTTAACGATCCTCCACCACTGCCAGAGGTCGAGGGGGCCGGTGTCTATGTCCACCACCCCCAGGTTAGCTTTTAGTGCCCCGACCTCGACCATGTGCTTGTGGTAGTGGTTTCTACATATCCATCCTTGTTTTGTTCCATGTTTCTTTTCTTGTTACACTGAACATTCCGAGCCAATGATATCTGCAAGAAAAGCTTCCCACATTTGTTCTATTGTGTACATATGGGCAATATCTTCAAACTGCAGAAGTAATTAAATGGGGCAAAATGGTAATTAAAGTTACTGACATTTCTCCAGCTCAGCATTTCCTTTTTCATTATTTATGCACTTTGGAATTGTGCTACACGCACTGATTCAGTGGTGAGCCCCACACAGGTTAATCTTGTCACATATTTGTTGGCAAAACAGCTGGCTGGTGGGGAATGTTTGTGCTGCTTGGCTGATCAAAAGAAAAAAAATAGATTCACGTATAAATAAAGTGACATCCTGCGATTAACACTTTAACTGTCTGAGTGCCATAAGAGCATTTCCAGCATCAAAACTGAAAGACTAATTTGATAGATTGAATAAAAAGAAACACTTAATAATGCTTGTGAGCAAAGTAGGATTTTAGTCTGAGGTTTTTCTGCTCAGTGCCTTCAGATGTCACATACCAAACATCACACTTTGTTGAAATCATAGAGTTCACAGCACAGAAGGTGACCATTCGGCCCATCATGCTGGCTCTTTGCTAGAGGAATTCAAAACTAATCCTGCCCTCTTCCATAGCCCTGTATTTTCATCTGCTTCAAATATTTATCCAATTTTCCCTTAAAAGATGCATTGCATCCTGCTTCAACCAATCTCTGTGGCAAAGCATGTCATGCTCTAACTGTCCTTTGCATTAAGGGATTTCTCCTAACCTCTCTCCTCACTGTCTTAGTGACAGTTATAGCTCCCCATCATTGCCTCTGCAACTTTTCCCTATTCACCATCAAAACTCTTTGTAATTCTTAAAAGCTCTATTAAATCTTCTCAGCCTACCCTGCTCCAATGGAAATAGTCCCAATATCTCAAGTCTGTCGTCTCTCATCCCAGGCACCATCCTGGTGAATCTACACTCTATGCTTTTTATAGCTTTAGGACTGGAAATTGCCCTTGCCCTGCGCCCGGCCCGGAAGTCCCGCCACTGACACGGAAATTGGGCCGTGTGCCCCTCAAAGGAAGCAGAGCGCTGTCTCTGGCGTTCTGCTTACTTGGAAGGGTGCTCCTGGGGCAGGAGCACAGCGCTGGGTCCAGCACTGCACTGAGGAGGCCAGCACTACAATGCTCCTCCCCTTCCATTAAAGGGGAGGGTCATGGCGCACTCTGCAGCTCCTTGGTCGCCGCCACTGGGCCACTAGGGACGCAATCGACCGGGCCAGCAGCCTGGCACCCAAAACACAGTGCTGGGCTGCATGATTGCAGCCCGGTCGATGTGAAGGCCGCCATTGTCAGGTCAACTCAAGAGTCGTCTGACAAGTAGAAATGACGGCCTGGGACACTAAAGGCCTCCCCTTTAAGGGGCGCTCCGGTGGCGGATGTCTGGCAGCTTCACGAACTGCGGTGCAATTTCCCCTGCAGGGCGCAAAGGGGTCAGCGCGAGGTGGCGAGGGGTTGGCGCGGACTGCAATCAGCTGTGTGCCAGCCCCGGGGCGCTAATTGCAGGGACAGTACCCCCTCCCCAAACCTCCGTGTCAATTTCCCCGGAGGTGCTAGTGCCCGCCAGCCCCGGCCGAAAATACCATTGCGCCCCGTTAGCGCCCCCAGAGGCACAAACGGGTCTATAAAATGGGGAAATTTTGGCCCAAATGTATTTTCTTTAACGGAACTGTTAACGGGGTGTTCAAACTGCAAACAGTACTCTAATTGTGACATCACCGATTTTTTGTGTTAATTCATCATTACTTCTTTACTCATGTAGTCTGCATCCGTATTTGTCATACCCAAATTTCTACTGATTTTTTTTATGATCAATACTTAGCTTTTCAGGGAACTTTGGGCTAGAAATTCATGTGGTTTGCACCACACATTAATGCCACAAGATGGTGCTAAAAAGGCATTGACAGCCGTAACGACAGCTGGTGCCAGTTCCAGTGCAACATGCCAGTAGTGCTGCCGGTTAACTCGATCGCCAGGGACCTCACCATCGCGGAGATTGTGACATCAGTGAGTGTACAACTCTCACTGGAAGTCCGATCTCCCAACTTCGTTATAGCCACTTACCTTAACAACGGTGCAGAAGAACGACAGGGAGAGCTGGCGTCTACCAGCAGGAAGCAGGCTGCAGCAACAATATTTAAAGGCACCAGCCCCAATCAGCTGTAGCTGACAGGGATTTGCAGTTGTAGGCCGCGATTTTGTTGACCTCGGCGACCCTGCTGCTGGCTCCACCCTGGCCTCTGAAATTAATTTCCCTTGATTGGGCTTGTTAAGCTCACCCAGCGTGTTTGCCGGCCAATTACAGGAAGCCGGTCTGGTGATGTCCTTTGATGACGCGTCATCAGCCGGTTTCCTTAAAGGGACCATGGCCAACTTTATTTTAATATTTGCGCTGTCAGGGTTCTACAGAATTGAGGTGCTGCCAAACACTGAGGTGCTGGGCTGCACCCACGCTCTCCCATAACTCCCTCCATATGCTTAAACCAATGCCTCCAAAGCTTCATCCGAAAATGTCTGGGCTCTTTCCCTGGGGCAGTGATCTGCATGAGGATTTGTAAATAAGTGCTCCTTCTCCTTGTCCGTCTTCTTATGGTTGTTGAGGCAGCTCCACACCCAACAATGCTGAGAATAAAGTGCTGCAGAATCAATCAACCTCCCGTTTAAGTAGTGAAAACAACCTGTGGCAATCTTTACTTGAGTTTAGGCTATGCCCGATATTGGTTCATTTTTTCAGTGTAATGCCAATGAGCTTGGGCTTTTAGATTAAAATCATGACTGCAATCATTTTAATGAGGAATGAGGACGAATTTTGCATGCATTCCAAATGATTTTGAGATGCTGTTATTTAACCATTTTTCGTCTAAACTCTGCCCATTTCTTGTCGATAATGAATTTCTAGCCCAAATTTGTACTTAAACTCCTAAGTCTCTCTGTTCATCCATAATCTGGTATCAAAGGAACTTAGGAACAGGCCCCTCGAGCCTGTTCTGTTATTCAATGAGATCATGGCTGATCTGCAACCTAACTCAATATACCCGGTTTTGCCCCTATCCCTTAATACCTTTGTTTACCAAAAATGTATCTTTCCATTGAGTGTATACATGTTTTTCTCCCAAAGTGTGTCACCCCACACGTGCATTAACTTGCATAGGCCCCCGTCTGCCCATTCTGCTAACCTGTCTACATCTTCCTGATGTCCTTTACAGTCCCCATCATGGTTGACCAAACCACCTGCTGTTGAACATGAGCAAATTTTGAGACTGCTCGCTATGCTCAAGTCCAAATGATTTATATATACAGAAAATAAAAGTGGACTCAGCATTGACCTGGGCCTACACTACTTCCAACCCTTCTTAAAGACGAACAACCAATTTGCCCAATTCTTTGTTTCCTCTGCATCATTCTATCATTCAATAAATTCTTATTCAATTATTTTCTTCCTGCTGACCGTATAGGTAGGATACTTTAAACCAACCCCATCTTGGCATTTTTTGCCTTAATATGGCTCAAAGTACGTTTCCCCAGGACAAAAAAGGATGGGCTTAACAAAATGATTTTGTTCTGTCAACATAATACATTAAAGCTCGATGCGCAACCACACAGTGGGGTATAGATTCCAACTCTGATTTGTGCAAAAGAAGATAAAAGAAATGGGAATTTCCTACTGACATTTTGGTACCTCAGTAATACTTTGAGTTGTAGTCTGAGTACATGTGCCTGTATCATTCCAAATCAGGAACGGCTATTCAACTACCAGCGCCAGCAGCTAGCCAACCCTCCCAGGTATGACACAATGGTCAGGAGACCTGGCTTGTATTTACAAATATTTCAACTCACTTGAATCCATAAATACAAACAAAAAATGCATATGTTTGCAGAGTGCCATGCTCAACAGAGTGACAGAACATGAGTAGGATTAGATTCCCAATCCACTTTCATAAAAAAAGGAAAAACATGAAAATGACGATAGCTGCAGTACTACTGACAGAATTTGAATTCAAACCCAGATTCAGCAAATGTTAAAAATAATCACAATATATGGTAACAGATTCAGATTTCTGGATGAGTTAAAAGATCCCATAGCAGTTTTTGAAGAAGAGCAGGAGAGTTATCCCTGGTGTCCTGGCCAATTTCTTTTTTTTACTAACACCCCTGGTCATTTCACAGTGGTGTGTTTGGGATCTTGCTGTGCGCAATTTGGCTGCCGTATTTCCTACATTGCAACAATGACTACACTTCAAAAGTATTTGCTTGGCTGTAAATTGGGGCATCCTGTGGTAATGAAATGCGCTATATAAATGCAAGTCTTTTTTTAATCTTCTGTAACACTAGAAATTCGGTTCTCGGCAATAATTGTATTTTTTTGCCCAAATTATTGTTATGACATGCTATGGCTTTGAGGCAGTAAATTTGAGCTTCACTTTGCGCAGCGGTAAAAATCGGCATTGCACGAGGATTCGTGGCGCAAACCGCGATCCTCGTTAACTTTACTCTGAGGCCGATAGCTTTGCGAGTTTTGCCTCGGGAGGGGGAAAAAACACCTGAAAATAAATTGCAAAAAACAAAAAATAAAAAATCACAAAACATTCACAAGACACTTAACTAGCGAATCGATGCAAAAGAATAAAAAAATAAAAAATGTAACTTACCTTTTTTGCAGGTCTTCATACTTTCCGCTGATCCAAGGGTTGCAATGCAGGTTTTTACTTGGAATTTTTTTGTCCTAAATATGAGTGCGTTCAGTCTGAGGAAGGGGGAGCTCATAAAGAGACCCTTTCTCCCACAAGAACAAGGGGACTCATTTCCTTTGTGCTATAGTTATTGCATTGGTTAATGTGCTCATATTGAATTCCTATGCGTGTTTATTTTAATGCCGTTGTCAACCTGTTTATTTTAATTGGGTTAATGACTGCATTAAAATGGCACAATAAGGAAATGAATTCAAATACATTAAGCAGTGTATTGAAAGTAGCATACAGAGGAAATCAAATCCTCAAGTGCCTAATTACCACATTTGCCTCCTTCTGGCTCTGGAGCTGGAACATGGAAATTGACTTGATTTTACTGTCACAAATGGATCCATTCTCATATTACTCCAAGACTATCATTTAACTCATGGATATGTTCAAGATGAACTTCAAGCGCTAATTGTTACCAGCCAAGTATTGAGCCAAGAGAGTGCCCGAGTGCGTCCAAAAGTGGCCAATGAGTGGCGCTTTCTGGTGACTGAGTCCCTCTTGCTAAATGATGCTAGCTGCCTCAATCGATATTGGATTACTAAAGATCTAACAAAGCTCACCATACTAATCAAAGCTTGAGCCCGTTGATGTGCCACATAAGCTCCGTGGCAGGCTGGGGGCCCATGCTTATTTGGACAGGTCTGAGACAGGCAAAAGGACTTCTCCCAGGAATCTGGAAATTCCACCCTTTTTTCTTCTGAAGAAACAAGACCCTGCCTTTTGCTTTCCACTATAAATGGCAGCTTGTGGGGAAAGTAAGGAGTGCCAGATGGGGGCCCTGATCGCACCCTCCCACACTCTGAATATCTTTGAATATTCTCCATTGCTACTGAGATGCTGCTGAAACCATTTTGTATACAAATGCAAATTTCTCATATGCCTTCCCATTCCCATAATTCGTTTTATAACACTTGTCAGTGTCACAAGGACACTGGTTTCGACTGAATTGTGCCAGCTCCTGTTGTACTCCAACATCACGGCACTCGAGTCTCAATGGAGCTCAGCTACATGTTGAATTCCTGCTATATCACTACAAATTTGGCACAACTTCCTAGTCCAGCAGAGCAATTTTATACTAAATGATTATTATGTGTTCTGTTTAATTACTATTCTTTTATGAGTAGTTCAATTTTGTAAGATTTGGCATTAGAAATGTATAAAGAATTTTGTTTTAGCTACTAGGTGGTAGAAATTATAAATGTATTATGAAATTTACAGTATTCAAAGAGTAATGAGTAACAAGAACAACTTGTATTTATATAGGGCCTTTAATGTAGTAAAATGTCTCAAAGCGCTTCACAGGAGTGTTATGAGACAAACAGGCCGAAATTCAAGTCCCCAATAAAGCCCGTTACCGCCGGATTGCGGCGGCCCTGCGACAGAATCAAATGGCCGCCACCAGCGAAATTTAGCTCGACCTTTCTTCCAGCGGTGCAGATTTCTGCCCCAATCGCCCGACTTCCGCTGCGGTACTGTGGTTGCGGTCGTGATGATGCAATCACAGTGCGCGCCGCTGTCGCGCCGCCTCACCAATGAATTCAGTACAAAAAAGCCTACCTGCTTCCTGACAGTGCCCCCTACAGCTTTTTGTGTCGGAGCACTTTGCCAGACTGTTCGAGACCGCCAGAGGAGGAGAAAGGAGTTTTGGCGGAATTTGGATTTTTGAGCTGGAAAAGTTCGCGCTGTTCTAAAAACTTGTTGGGAGTTCCAAAAACTGTAGCGGACTTGTGAGAACTTTTGCCAAATTCTGAAAAAGGTTGTTTTTTTACTCGCCATGATTACTAGTGGCCTGGGGGCCTCATTCTGTTGTCCACAGAGGCCTTCTGCTGAAGGTTGAGCCTAAAGACGCAATAGGCTCTGTGTTAGCAGGGAACGCCTTGTCTGCATTATGAAAGGTAGGGAGGCACACAGGAGAAGGTGGCGCCGTCATCAACGGGTTCAGAGGCAGCGGGCAAGGAAGGCAGCAGCCATGACTGCCCAACATGGAGAAAGGCCTGGAGATAACTGCAGACCTCAACGCAGAGAGATTGACCAGGAAGGAGCTGGCATCAGGAGGAAGGTCAGGGTCGCTGATTCCCCCACACCAGAGCGAGGAGCTAGAAGCTTGCCAGCTTCATAAGAAAACCAGAAAAAGGAGCAGAATTAGGCCATTTGGCCCATCGAGCCTGCTCCACCATTCATTAAGATAATGGCTGATCTGATCATGGACTCAATTTCACTTCCCTGCCCGCTCCCCATAACCCTTTACTCCCTTATCGCTCAAAAACCTGTCTATCTTCGCCTTAAATATATTCAAAGACCCAGCCTCCACAGCTCTCTGGGACAGAGAATTCCATAGGTTTACAACTCTCTGAGAGAAGAAATTCCTCCTCATCTCAGTTTTAAATGGGTGGCCCTTTATTCTGAGACTATGTCCCCGAGTGTTAATTTCCCCTATGAATGGAAATATCCTTTCTGCATTCACTTTGTCGAGCCCCCTCATTATCTTATCTGTTTCGAAAGATCACCTCTCATTCTTCTGAACTCCAATGTGTATAGGCCCAACCTACTCAACCTATCAATCCCCTCATCTCCGGAATCAACCTAGTGAACCTTCTCTGAACTGCCTCCAATGCAAGTATATCCTTCCTTAAATAAGGAGACCAAAACTGTATGTAGTACTCTAGGCGTGGCCTCACCAATACCCTGTACAGTTGTAGCAGGACTTCTCTGCTTTTATACTCTGTCCCCTTTGCAATAAAGGCCAACATTTCATTTGCCTTCCTGATTACTTGCTGTACTTGCATACTAACTTTTTGTATTTCACGCACAAGGACCCCCAGGTCCCTCTGTACTGCAACACTTTGCAACATTTCTCCATTTAAATTGTAATTTGCTTTTCTATTTTTACTGCCAAAGTGGATAACCTCACATTTTCCCACTTTTTACTCCAGTTGCCAGATTTTTGCCCACTCACTTAGCCCTCTGCAGATTTTTTGTGTCATCCTCATAGTTTGCTTTCCCACCCATCTTTGCATCATCAACAAACTTGGCTACGTTACACTCAGTCCCTTCTTCCAAGTCGTTAATATAACTTATAAATAGTTGGGGTCCCAGCACTGATCCCTGCCAACCAAAAAATGACCAATTATCCCGACTCTCTGTTTTTTGTTAGTTAGCCAATCCTCTATCTATGCTAATATATTACCCCCAACCCTGTGAACTTTTATCTTGTGCAGTAACCTTTTATGTAGCACCTTATCGAATGCCTTCTGGAAATCCAAATACACCACATTCACCCTTATCCACCCTACTCGTTACATCCTCAAAGAACTCCAACAAATTTATCAAACATGATTTCCCTTTCATAAAACCATGCTGACTCTGCTTGATTGAATTATGCTTTTCCAAATGTCCCGCTACTGCTTCCTTAATAATGGTCTCCAGCATTACCCAACGACAGATGTTAGGTCAACTGGTCTATAGTTTCCTGCTTTCTGTCTGCCTCCCTTTTTAAATAGGGGCTTTACACTTGCGGTTTTCCAATCCGCTGGGACCACCCCAGAATCCAGCCTGCAGAGGCTGAGGAAGATCAAGAGCATGAGGAAGAAGACAATCAGCCAGCTGCCATTGGAGGGGCCAGCACAGACTGGGGGAAGGAGGCCCTACTGTGCAAGGGTGTACCGACATCAGATTTCATTCCTGGATCTAAGCGATGAGCAATGTCTGCGAAGGCTCAGATTTAGAAAGGACATCCTGAGGGAGCTGTTCAATCTCCTGCAGGCAGATCTGAAGCCTCAGACAAGGCTGAGGACAGCTCTCAGCGTCACCATAGCGATGAACTTCTACGCACCTGGATCTTTCCAGTCTGCAACTGCAGACATTTCTAATATTTCACAGTTTTCTGCCCATCGCTCCATCCGGCAAGTGGCCAATGCTCTTTATAAGAGAAGAGTCCAATACACATCGTTCCCGATGACCAGGGAGAAGCAGGTGGAGCGGCAGGCCAGATTTGTCTGCATTGCAGGGTTACCCAGGGTGCAGGGGGCCATCGACTGCACACATGTCGGACTGAGGGCCCCACAAACCCATGCAGAGATTTTCATGAACAGAAAGGGATTCCACTCCCTGAATGTTCAGTTGGTGTGCGACCAGCGCAGGATCATGGCAGTTGATGCCCGGTATCCAGACAGTACCAACGATTCCTTCATCCTGTGCCAGAGCAATGTGCCCGCCATCTTCTCGGGCCCAAACCAGAATTGTGGATAGCTGCTTGAGGACAAGGGATATCCGCTGTCCACTTGGCTGCTGGCTCCCCTGCGGAATCCCAGGACTGCTGGCGAGCAATCCTACAATGACGCTCATTCTGTCACCAGGTGCATAATTGAGCTCTGCATCGGGATCCTCAAACAAAGGTTCCATTGCCTGAACGGCTCTGGTGGAGCATTGCAGTACTCACCTGAACGGGTCTCCATCTTCATAGTCTGGGAAGGCTGCTGTGTTTCCTGTGTGGAAGCTACAGATGTCCTTCTATGATGCCCTCGACCAGTTTTGGACCTGCAAGGGCTGGCTGTAGACTGGTCAGCACCCTCCTGGGAGAGTTCAGTCGGCCTTGGCTCTGGCAGCTCCATGCTTGGAGGCAATGATGGAGTGACAGGTCTGGGGTCAGGAATGTTGTGATCCAGAAAGAGCACATCATCAGGATCCTGGCCCGAGGAGCCTGTATCACTACCCGGGGGCGGCACGTTACCACCACCACCACCAATCTGAGAGAGGTCAGGTTGGTGCTGTGGTGTCACTGGAATGTCCTCCGTGGCCCATGGTGGACCCAGGCGTGAAGGCAACACTGAGGTGTCGGGTGGCATCAAGCTGAAACTGCATGAGAGCAGCCACAGTCTCAAAGCCAGCAGAGAGGACAGCAGTTAGACGCTCCGTGGTCTGTTGCCCAGAGTGCATAAGAGCATTCTGAGCTTCCAGGGCTGTGGCCATCCTCTCCAAAACAGCACCAGTATGCTCGTTCCCTCACACCTTTGCTGCAATGGCAGCTGCCACATCACCTACAAGTTGCGGCATCACAGCTGGATCCACACGGTCTCTCTGGGAGTCCACCATCACCTTCACAGTGGCGATGATGGGCTCCCTGGAGTGCACAGAGCTGTCGACAATGCGGGAAGCGGACTCCTCCACGCTCTCCACAACTCCGACAGCCTGTCCGGCACCCTTGAAACTGCCCACAGCATCTGGGAATGTATGGTCTCCACCCTCTTTCATAAGTCTCAACATCGATGGGCTTGTCTGAGTCCTCCTCAGCAGAACTCCCATGTGGACTTGCCCCTCGGAGAGCTCGCACCTGAGGCTCCCTCTGCCCGTCACCATGCTGCAGCCCACTAGGCCCCGGTGTAATACCCAGTGCAGACCCCTCTGCTATATTGTCTAAATCCGACCACGTACTCACGGTATCTGAGCTGGCGCATGCGAGTGGAAGCAGTGACGCCGGTGCTGCCAGCAGTGTCCCCCTCGTCCTCTGCCTCATCGGAGTTGTCGCCAACGGATGGAGGGGACTCGAGGCCACAATGTCCTCTATGGTGTCAGGATCCCCATGGCTTTCTGGCCCCTCAAGGCTGCCATCCAGGCCTTGCCACGCACTCTCCATCTCATTATCTCCTTCCTGGTATCGGCTTTCACTGCTGTCAAGACTGTCATCGGTCATTTTCCTCCCACGCACACTAGCACTAGGACCCACTCGTTGACTGTCAATGAACCTCTCATCTGCAAGCATGAATGGCACAAGAGATTCCGTGAGGAGGAGGTAGGGAATTTATGCATGGAGGCTGCAACTAGCACACTTTCAGAAGGAAAGGCACAGTAGGTGCCGGCGCTTTCAGGGAGAAATATCATTAAAGGAAGGCCTCACTTCTCCATGCTGTCCACAGGGGGATCAGTACCGGTGGCCACAGGGAATGCAGCATGTCTGTCCACCAGCGCCTCTACCCCCTCCTCCAATGGTGTGAGGAGTTGAAGCTGGGCCTCGCCACCACCAGTCCTCCTCTGTCGTGTACAACCTTGGCCTGCAAAACAAAGAATGGTTGCTGAGTAGCAGTGTGATGAGGCATCAGAAATGAGTGCACAAGTGTGTGTCCCTGACATGCAGCTGTAACTGTGACATGAAAGGGAGCCTCCATTGTGAGAACACATACATATCTATACAGCCTCAACAGTGAAATGCTGCTTCAGTGTCTATACAGTGACGGTGGGAAATAAGAGAAGGATGAAGGACAGGCTCGCAGATGGAAGGTCAGCAATTGGTGCAACTGGTACTCACTTTCATCAGCCGGATGAGGCCGTTCAGCCTTTTTCTGCACTGGGTTGCGGTCTGGTCATGGATGAAGGTCCCTGACGCCTCCACAGCTATCAACCTCCAGGCATTGATAAAAACCTCTCGTGTAGGTCTGCCTGCATTGGGGTACATCACTCACCTCCTTCCCTCTACAGCCTGCATGAGCGTCTCCAATTCTCTGTCAGAAAAACGGGTTGTCCTCCTCGTGACAACTCCAGCAGGTCCAGCAGCCATGTCCTGCAGTTAAATGCCTTCGTTCCTCAGGGCCTAGCTGCAAACCCTGGCCTTTAAGAAGGTCAGGGAGCAGCTGGCTCGTTCAGAACTCATCAAGACAAGGCGAAGTTCTCCGTAGAAACATCGCTCCAATCTACTCACCAATACCGCTGCAAAGTCCCGATTCCCACCAGCCAATACTGCTGGGCACCATTAAAAAAAAAAATCAGTGAATTTAGGTCGGATTCCCCACTCAAAGATTGTGGTGGTAATAGAGCCCAAAAAAGCTGTAGGTGCGCCCCGTTTCAGTCGGACCTGAATTTCAACCCCAAACAATTTGACATAGAGCCACATAAGGAGAAACTAGGGCAGGTGACCAAAAGCTTGGTCAAAGTTGTAGGTTTTAAAGAACATCTTAAAGGAGGAAAGAGAGATAAAGAGGCTTAGAGGTTTAGGCAGGGAATTCCAGAACTAGGGTCTTGGCAACAGAAGGCATGCCACCGATGATTGAGCGATTATAATTAGGGATGCTCGAGAGTGCAGAATTAGAGGAGTGCAGATATCTCAGGGGGTTGTGGGGCTGAAAGAAATTACAGAGAGATGGAGGGGCGAGACTATGGAAGGATTTGAAACCAAGGATAAGAATTTTGAAATTGAGGCGTTGCTTAACCGGGAACCAATGTAGGTCAGTGAGCACAGGGGTGATGGGTGAGCGGGACTTGGAGTGTGATAGTACACGGCAGCTGAGCTTTGGATCACCTCTAGTTTACATAGGGTAGAATGTGGAAGGCTAGCCAGGGTGCATTGGAATAGTCAAGTCTAGAGGTAACAAAGGCATGGATGAGGGTTTCAGCAGCGGATGAGCTGAGGCAAGGGCAGAGATGGGCAATGTTATGGAGGTAGAAATAGAAGGTATTTACATGGGGGAGACCAAGCGCAGATTGGATGACTGCCTTGCGGAACATCTCCGTTCAGTCCGTAAGTGTGACCCTAAGCTTCCGGTCGCCTGTCACTTTAATTCTCCACTCCACTCCACTCCCACTCTGATATCTGTGTGCGACACCTGCACTATTCCAATGAAGCTCAATGCAAGCTCGAGGATCAGCACCTCATCTTTCATTTAGGCACTTTACAGCCTTCTGGACCCAATATCGAGTTCAACAATTTCAAAGCATAACCTCTGGCCATCTTTGGCTCCCTTTCCCCCCCGCTTCCCCCACCCCGATCTTATGTTTCTTTTCTCTTTGTCTCGAATCTCGTGTTTTTGCCGCCATTCACACCCTATCTAGACAAAATTTTTTCTATCTCCTGCCATGACCATTTCAATTTGGCCCATCATCCCTTTTGTCTCTCTAATCTCTCCTGCCTTCCACCCTATCACAGACCTTCCCTTTTGTTCTTTCTTCCCCTCCCCCTTTCAGTGCTTCTTAAAAATGTGTTCTTTTTGAACATTCGCCAGTTCTGATGAAGGGTCATCGACCTGAAACGTTAACTCTGTTTTTCTCTCCACAGATACTGCCTGACCCGCTGAGATTTCCAGCATTTTCTGTTTTTATTTCAGACTTCAGCATTTGCAGTATTTTGCTTTTACCCATTTCACTTCACTGGGCTATCGCTGAGCCGAAAATCGCGATCCAAAAAATGGCCGATGTTCCAGCTCACATGAAGGCTGACACATCGCCAAGGCTGGAACATCGCCCATTTTTTGGGCAATAGCCAGCAAAGTGGAAAGTCCAGCCCTGAGGGTCTTTGTTATGCTGTGGATATGTGGTTCAATGCCAATAAGGGTCAAATATGACACCAAGGTTGCGAACAGTGCGATTCAACCTCAGACAGATGTTAGGGAGAGGGATGGAGTTAGTGGCGGGGATGGGGAACAATGGCTTTGGTCCTCCCAATATTCAATTGGAGAAAATTTCTGCTCATCCAGAACTGGATGTCGGACAAGCAGTCTGACAATTTAGAGACCGTTGAGAGAAGCGGTAGTGAGGCAGAGCTGGGTATCATCAGTGTACATGTGGAAACTGACGCTGTGTTTTCAGATGATGTTTCCAAGGGGCAACATGTAGATGAGAATTAGGAGGGGACCAAGGATAGATCCTTAGGGGATTCTCTGGCTACAATTACATTGATAAAGAAAAAGAAAGACTTGCATTTGGATAACACCTTAAACGGACATCTCAAAGCACTGTTACAGCCAATTAAGTATTTTTGGAGTGTAGTCACTGTTGTAATGTAGGAAGAATGGAACCAGGCGAGTGCAGTCCCACCCAGCTGGACGGCGGTGGAGAGGCATTGGAGAAGGATAGAGTGGTCAACTGTGTCAAAGGCTGCAGACAAGTCAAGAAGGATGAAGAGGGATAGTTTGCCTTTGTCACAGTCACAAAGGATGTCTTTGTGACTTCGATAAGAGCTGTTTCGTTACTGTGGCAGGGGAGGAAACCTGATTGAAGAGATTCAAACATGGAGTTGCAGGACAGATGGACACAGATTTAGGAGGCAGCAACACATTCAAGGACTTTGGAGTGGAAAGGGAGGTTGGAGATGGGGTGGTAGTTTGCAAGGACGGAGGGCCAAGGGTTGATTTTTTAAGGAGAGGGGTAATGATACCAGATTTGAGGGAGAGGGGGACAGTACCTGAGGAGAGAACCATTACCAATGTCAGCTAACATGGTAGCCAGATGAGGAAACTGAGTCAGCAGTTTTGTGGGAATTGATTCGAGGGAGCTGGAAGTGGGTCTCATGCACAAGATGAGCTCGGACATGTCATGAGCGGGGATCGGAGAGAAACTGGAGGAAGATGTGAGTTCAGGGCTAGGGCAGGGGGGAACCTTAGAGGAAGTTTGGCCTGGTGGGCTAGGGAAAGGAAGGGAAGTGGCAAAGGCAGCTGAACGGATGGTCTCAATCTTAGAGACAAAGAAGTCCATGAGCTCCTCATACATATTGTCAGAGGTAAGGGTGGAGGAGACAGGGGAGAGGGGTGTAAGGAGACTGTTAGCAGTGGCGAATAGAAGCCAGGGTTTATCTTTGCATTCCAGAATGATACTGGCAGTGAATGGCTAAACCAGTTGTCAGCCATATCCATTTAAGTTTGCATCCCTTGGATTTAAGGGAACAAAGATGAGGGCCGTACATGGCGGAACGGCCAGGTTGAGGGAGAGTAATTATTTTAACAGGGTTTGGGCATCAAAGGTGGTGGTGAGGGTGTGATTGAACAAATCGGTAGGTTCAGAATTGTCATGGTGAATAGAGGACCAAAGACTGGACAGTTGGGAGTTGATGTGCAGTTGTAAGATAGTTGGAAGAGAATTTTTTCCAGGGGCGGACACAGAAGGAAATAGGGTTGCAGAGGTATGGAAGGGGCATGTGGGTAGAGAGCGAATTAACTGCACAAATAGCAGTTAACGGGTATGATGTTGTGAATGTTTAAAAATATATAGAGACATTGAAGTTGAGAATGTGGGAATTGTATAGGGACAGTATAAGCTAACAAAGAATTCATGGTGGAATAGCCATGACATCTCAGACTCGAGACTGCGAAATGTTACAACACTAACACATATTGAAACAAAACCCACAGCTTGCAGAAAAACCTCAAGGTCTTATTTAATATTATATATTTTTTTGAATCCTTTTGAAACCATCTCAGTTGTTTTGCTGTGCCTTCTCTGAATGTTTTCTTTCGACAAGTAAGTGAGCATGTTAAATCCTTTTTTTTTAACCACCGGGACCATGTAATTTTTTCTTTTTTTTTACTCAACAAATCTATCCTTTGTGCATTTCCTGGCTCCGTAACTTATCATCCGAATATAAGTAATTCAATAAGGTTCACACTCTTAAACTTCCCACATACAGGACAACACTACGAAGGGTTAAAAAAAACTTTCATTTTGTTTGAAAAAGTGGGTGGAGATAAAACAAACCACAACTCCCTGGCTTTTTTTTTTACACAGTAAAAATCACACAAGCATTTCTCATTTAAACAGACGTTCACAAGAGTCTCTTTTCTTTCCTATTAATTTTTGGATCCATAATTGATCATCTATCCCTATCTAGCTCTAACTATCCCTACTTTCCGTGTCGCCGCACGGATCTACTCTAACCTATCTTTCCAAGTCGCCGCTTGGTTTGCGTCACCGTGCAATTCTAACCTATCTTTCCAAGTCGCCGCTTGGTTTGCGTCACCGCGCAATTTCCCTATCTCTATCCCTATTCTAAGTTTGAAAGGTATTCACCAGATTGTCCTGGATCTCGATCAGACACTACCTGAGAACCAGCGAGTGGCTAAACTTTCCTTAGACTTTTGAAACCGGGGGGAACTGGAGCAGTATTGAAATCATACTCACTCCAGTGGCCACTTTCCCCTCGTCTCGTCCAAGGCTAGTCTAGCTCTTAATTCGCAAGTTTTTGGCAGTCGCCCGTTGAGATCCCACTTCTGACACCAAATGTTGATTCTTGGATTCTTTTACCTCAATCTGGTTCAGCAAAATTACTGAAACGAATACCGTTTGTGCTTTAAACAAAGCAAGCTTTTATTTAAAAAGCAAATCCCGATCGGGGACTTTATCAGACAGAAGGAATGCAAGTCTGTTCGAACGCACCCACTTCCTACGGACAAAGTGACGTTACATTGTAAAGGGACGATGGTTATACATTTTCGGCAAAAGATAACAAGATAGGGCTAGAGTGACATCCTAGTCCAGCCTATCCTCTTAGATCCCTCCTTCCCTTTGTCCACTCATAAGCTGACCTAAGTATGATCCTATCTAATTGTTGGTTGCCTTAACCTTTGTTGTAAAGTAATGATGGCAAGGTTAGCAAACCCTCTTGTGGTCAAGGGCTCCCGAGTTATGATCCAACAAAGTAAAGAACTACTCGACAATAACAACAATATGGATCAGGAAATAGAGTGTGAACGGATGAATGCGATACTCCTAGAATGATCCTAAGTGTTATCATGGAATGATAAAAGGGGGGAATGTGAATGTTTAAAAATGTATAGAGACATTGAAGTTGAGAATGTGGGAATTGTATAGGGACAGTATAAGCTAACAAAGAATTCATGGAGGAATAGCCATGACATCTCAGACTCGAGACTGCGAAATGTTACAACACTAACACATATTGAAACAAAACCCACAGCTTGCAGAAAAACCTCAAGGTCTTATTAAATCATGTTATTAACCTGAAACATTAACAGAAGGTATTTGTTTAAAATCAGACCATACTTAGGTCGGCTTGAGTGGACAAAGGGAAAGAGGGATCAAAAGAGATAGGCTGAACTAGGATGTCACTCTAGCCCTATCTTGTTATCTTTTGCCGAAAATGTATAACCATCGTCCCTTTACAATGTAATGTCACTTTGTCCGTAGGAAGTGGGTGCGTTCGAACAGACTTGCATTCCTTCTGTCTGATAAAGTCTCCGATCGGGATTTGCTTTTTAAATAAAAGCTTGCTTTGTTTAAAGCACAAACGGTATTCGTTTCAGTAATTTTGCTGAACCAGATTGAGGTAAAAGAATCCAAGAATCAACAATGTGATTGGCATCACAGAGACATGGCTCCAGGGTGACCAAAGCTGGGAACTCAACATCCAGGGGTATTCAGCATTTAGGAAGGATAGACAGAAAGGAAAAGGAGGCGGGGTGGCGTTGCTGGTTAAAGAGGAAACAAATGCAATTGTAAGGAAGGACATGAGCTTGGATGATGTGGAATCTGTATGGGTGGAGCTACGAAATACCAAAGGGCATAAAACGCTAGTGGGAGTTGTGTACAGGCCACCAAATAGTAGTAATGAGGTTGGGGACAGCACCAAACAAGAAATAAGGGATGTGTGCAATAAAGGTACAGCAGTAATCATGAGCGACTTTAATCTACATATTAACTGGTAGCAATGCGGTGGAGGAGTATTTCCTGGAGTGTATTAGGGATAGATTTCGAGACCAATATGTCGAGGAACCAACCAGAGAGCTGGCCATCCTAGGCTGGGTGATGTGTAATGAGAAGGGACTAATTAGCAATCTTGTTGTGCGAGGCCCCTTGGGGAAGAGTGAGCATAATATGGTAGAATTCTTTATTAAGATGGAGAGTGACAAAGTTAATTCAGAAACTAGGGTCCTGAACTTAAGGAAAGGTAACTTTGATGGTATGAGGCACGAATTGGCGAGATTAGACTGGCAAATGATACTTAAAGGGTTGACGGTGGATAGGCAATGGCAAACCTTTAAAGATCATATGGACGAACTTCAACAATTGTACATCCCTGTCTGGAGTAAAAATAAAACGGGGAAGGTGGCTCAACCGTGGCTAACAAGGGAAATTAAGGATAGTGTTAAATCCAAGGAAGAGGCATACAAATTAGCCAGAAAAAGTAGCAAGCTGGAAGACTGGGAGAAATTTAGAATACAGCAGAGGAGGACAAAGGGTTTGATTAAGAGGGGGAAAATAGAGTACGAGAGGAAGCTTGCCGGAAACATAAACAATGACTGCAAAAGCTTCTATAGATATGTCAAGAGAAAAAGATTAGTGAAGACAAACGTTGGCCCCTTGCAGTCGGATTCGGGTGAATTTATAATGGGGAACAAAGAAATGGCAGACCAATTGAACAAGTACTTTGGTTCTGTCTTCACAAAGCAAGATACAAATAACCTTCCTGATGTACTAGGAGTCCGAAGGTCTAGTGAGAAGGAGGAACTGAAAGATATCCTTATTAGGCGGGAAATTGTGTTAGGGAAATTGATGGGATTGAAGGTGAATAAATCCCCAGGGCCTGATAATCTACATCCCAGAGTACTTAAGGAAGTGGCCCTAGAAATAGTGGATGCACTGGTGATCATTTTTCAACAGTCTATCGACTCTGGATCAGTTCCTATGGACTGGAGAGTTGCTAATGTAACACCACTTTTTAGCCTAACATCAGTAGTGGGGAAAATGTTGGAATCAATCATTAAGGATGAAATAGCAGCACATTTGGAAAGCAGTGATAGAATTGGTCCAAGTCAGCATGGATTTATGAAGGGGAAATCATGCTTGACAAATCTTCTGGAATTTTTTGAGGATGTAACTAGTAGAGTGGACAGAGGGGAACCAGTGGATGTGGTCTATTTGGACTTTCAAAAGGCGTTTGACAAGGTCCCACACAAGAGATTGTTGTGCAAAATCAAAGCACATGATATTGGGGGTAATGTACTGACGTGGATAGAGAACTGGTTGGCAGACAGGAAGCAGAGTGTCGGGATTAACGGGTCCTTTTCAGAATGGCAGGCAGTGATTAGTGGAGTGCCGCAGGGCTCAGTGCTGGGACCCCAGCTCTTTACAATATATATTAATGATTTGGATGATGGAATTGAGTGTAATATCTCCAAGTTTGCAGATGACACTAAATTGGGTGGAGGTGTGAGCTGCGAGGAGGACGCTAAGAGGCTGCAGGGTGACTTGGACAGGTTAGGCAAGTGGGCAAATACATGGCAGATGCAGTATAATGTGGATAAATGTGAGGTTATCCACTTTGGGGGCAAAAACACGAAGGAAGAATATTACCTGAATGGCGGCAGATTAGGAAAAGGGGAGTTGCAGCGAGACCTGGGTGTCATGATTCATCAGTCATTGAAGGTTGGCATGCAGGTACAGCAGGCGGTGAAGAAGGCAAATGGCATGTTGGCCTTCATAGCAAGGGGATTTCAGTATAGGAGCAGGGAAGTCTTACTGCAGTTGCACAGGGTCTTGGTGAGGCCCCACCTGGAATAATGTGTTCAGTTTTGGTCTCCTAATCTGAGGAAGGATGTTCTTGCTATTGAGGGAGTGCAGCGAAGGTTCATCAGACTGATTCCTGGGATTGCAGGACTGACATAGGAGGAGAGATTGGATCGACTGGGCCTGTATTCACTGGAGTTTAGAAGAATGAGAGGGGATCTCATAGAAACATATAAATTTCTGACGGGACAGGTTAGATGCAGGAAGAATGTTTCCGATGTTAGGGAAGTCCAGGACCAGGGGACACAGTCTAAGGATAAGGGGTAAGCCATTGAGGACTGAGATGAGGAGAAAGTTCTTCACTCAGAGAGTTGTTAACCTGTGGAATTCCCTACCGCAGAGAGTTGTTGATGCCAGTTCATTGGATATATTCAAGAGGGAGTTAGATATGGCCCTTGCGGCTAAAGGGATCAAGGGGTATGGAGAGAAAGCACAAAAGGGGTACTGAAGGAATGATCAGCCATGATCTTATTGAATGGTGGTGCAGGCTTGAAGGGCCAGATGGCCTACTCCTGCACCTATTTTCTATGTTTCTATGTTTCTATGATACGGGGAAATGGTTAGAGATTGACATGATGGGATTAGCCAGATCATGAGAGAGGGCAAGGTTCAGGGGGTGGCCGTTAATATGCGTTAGGGAGTTTACATAGAGGGAGAGATTAAGGGAGGAAAGGAGGCCATTGAATTCAGACCAGAGAGCGCAAGATGAATTGAGATGGAGATTGAAATCACTGAGGATGAAAAGTTGTTCGGTGCAGAGGGAGGAAAATAGTGAAGAAATATCGGTAATAACATTTTAATGGTACTTGGGTGGGCGGTAGAGAACGAGAATGTTCAGTGAGAGGGATGGACTAGAGTGAGATGCTCAAAGTGCCGGAGGAGTAGGGGGACAGACCAAGGTGTGATTTGGTGATGAGAGCCACACCACCACCATGGCGGTCTGAGCAGGTCAAAAGGTGCAAGATATAGCCAGGCGGAGAGGCTTCATTTAAGGGTAAGGTGTCATTGCCCCTCAACCAGGTTGCCATCAGGGTGATGATGTCAATGCCTTCATCCATGATAAGCTCATTGATGGGAAGGGACTTGTTCGCAAGCAAAGGGATGTTCGGGAGGGAGATGCAGAAAGGTTCGGTGATGGCTGCCCCACTGCCTGCGTCCACGGAGTCAGCGCTGGGGGGGGGGGGTGGTGGCTGAGTTGAACGGGGAGGAGACTGGCAAGATTGGCCCCAGTGGGCGTTGGACAGGACGGTCAGTGAGAGAGTAGGATGGGACAGTTGAGGTTGCTGCTTGTAAGGAGACAGCCACGAGTGCCTCAATGGGACATTCGTTGGATGCCAAGTGAGGCACAGAGGGAAGCTGCAGGCTTATCTAACAGGGAGTCAAGCCTGGGATGGCAGCAGGAGAGTAGGAAGGTCGAAGAGTAATGAAAGATTGAGGTAGGAATTTGGGAGGGCAGAGTATCCGAGAGAGGAGAGCTGAAAGGAAACATAATGACAGGAGAGAACGATCAGGGAGGGATAGAGAGAAAAGGAAAAGAGGGGGGAAAAGTAGAAGAGTATCGAATGGCTCGGTTCCGGAGCAGCAGCCAAAGTGTGCCCGCAAATGGACAGAGAAAAGCTCAGATTACATAGGCCTGTTTAAATGTAGTAATTAACGGGATGCATATTTCCTTGTAGCAGGGAATAGGTTGGAGACAATAGTGGGGAGACCAGGGACAAAGTCAGAGGTCCCACGGAGGGACAAAACCAACGTAAGCAGGAGCATCGATGAATCGCGGTCCAAAGCAGGCGCGTGAAGTCCAGAAGCTATTTGAAGGGCAGAGAGTTCGAGATGGAAGTTGTTGCCGTAAGAATGAGAGTCGGTAGTGGTGCAGGAAGGTGATGGTGAAATTGACGCAAGTTGGAAGTCACCGTAGATCAAAGCGGCGGAGAAAATGTAAAACCACAAGCCAGCGACCAGCAAAGTTGAAAACCAGTAGAACAAGTCACCGGACAGCAAGTGGAGCCAGCAAACCTGAAAACCCAGTAGAACCAGTTCAGCAGAGACACAGCTACAGTTAAAAGATAAAAAATAATCTTTTATCAGCAGAGAATCTTTTAGTTGAAGAGAAGAGTTGCTCAGAAAGGAGCTGTCAGCCCAGGAGCCACCTTGATTCTAATTGATAAGTTGAAGGTAGCTCTGC